>NW_003546332.1:149953-151924 GCF_000090795.2 Amphimedon queenslandica | reverse complement strand
TTCACACCATCTCTCTCCTCTCCCTGCCAAGCCTTCTTTCTGTTGTCACTGTTAAACCATCGCCCTGCTCTAACTGCCTCACCAACACGCTGCTCTAATGGCCACCTATTTTTCTGCTCTCACTGCCACACTAGGTCCCTGCTCTCACTGCAACTCCATCATATTCCTTTTCTCAATGCCACATGATCTGCCTGCTCTTCCGCACCATTTCCCTTTTATCACTGCCACACCATCTCCCTCCACTGATTGCACCACAACTTCTTTGCTTTCTCCACCACAACAACTCAATTCTCTCATTGCCTCACCAACTCACTGCTCTCACAACTTCACCATTTCCTTCCTCTTATTACCACACCATATCCCTGCTGCCAGTGCCTCACTATCTCAATGCTCTTTTTGCCACACCAGCTATCTGCTTTCACTGCCTCATCATCTCCATGCTCTCACTGCCACACCATCTTCCTGCTCCCACTGACACGCAAACTCTCTGCTCTAACTGCCACACAAACTCCCTGCTCTTGGTGCCACAATATCTACTCCTCTCACTGCAACACCAATTCTCTGCTCTCATTGCCACACAAACACTGTTCTTACTCCCACACCATCTTGCTGCTATCGCTTCCACACAATCTCCCTGCTGTCACTGCCACACCATCTCACTGCTCTAACTGCCACACCATTATCCAATTCTCACTGCCTGACCATCTCCATGCTCTCACTGCAAAACCATTTGCCTGTCCTCATGGCCACACTAGCCCCTGCTCCCACTGCCTCACCATTTCCCTGCTCTCACTACCACACCAACTCACTGTTTTTAGAGTTTGACCATCTCCCGGGCGTCACTGCCAATTATCTTCCTGCTGTCACTGCCACACCATCTTCCTGCTGTCACTGCCTTAATCTCCCTTCTCTCCCTGCCACACTATCTGCCTGCACTTATTGCTTTACAAACTCCTTGCTCTTCTACACAATCTCCCTCTTCTCACTGCCACAACAATTTTCTGCTCTTACAGACACAACTTCCTGCTGTCACTGCCAGACTATCTCCCTGCCACACCATCTTCCTGCTCTCATTGCCATGCCATTTCGCCACTCTCATTGCCACACCATCTCACTACTCTAACTGCTACACCATTATTTTGATCTCACTGCCTCACCATCTCCCTGCTCTCACTGCCATAATATCTCCATGCCCTCACGGCCCACCAGCCCCTGCTCTCTGCCTCACCATTTCCCTGCTCTCACTGCAACACCAACACACTGTTTTCAGTGTTTCACTATCTCCCTGTAGTCGCTGCCAACTTTCTCCCTGCTCTCAATGCTACACCATCTTACAGCCAAACCATCTCCCTGCTCTCACTACCTCACTATCTTTCTGGTCTCATGGCCACATGATCTCCCTGTTTTCATTGCTTGGCTTTCACTGACACACTATCGTCCTACTCTTATTGCCGCACTGTATGTCTTCTCTAACTGCCTCACAATTTGCCTTAAAAGAAGTCACAAAAGAAACAAAATAAAGACAATATGAAACAAATTGTGTGATTTGAGTAGTACATAAAATATTTTAATACCAAAATTAAACAATAAAAGCTCAGTCTGATCAGTGACTTCTGGTATTTTAAACTATACATTTAAGGTAATATATACTTGACATCATTTTTAACCAAATTGAAACGATAAAACTTTGTCTAATTTATCACTTCAGATATAAACTTTACATTAAAAGTGAGAAGAAAAGGAAACAGATTGTGAGAAATGAGTGGTACATGAAACATTTTAAAGCTAATTTTACAAGTTTATAACTCAGTTTCGTCTGAAATTTCATTTTACACTACTTAATGAAATTGAGAGAACAAAAAACAATTATTATGAACTTTGAAGAACAATATATTATTTCAGAATCGAACCTTGAAGGATAACTAAGTCTGATCAGTGACTTCTGGTATTTTAAACTATACCATGACACTA
>NW_003546332.1:138165-149635 GCF_000090795.2 Amphimedon queenslandica | reverse complement strand
CATATCTCTAATTGATAATTCCCGCAGATAGCCTGGTTTTCTCATATTGGGTCACAAATTTAATTTTAATCAAAATCAGTTCAAAATTTCTACATGGTAGTGCATGAACCATTATTTCAAAACAACAATTTAATGTAAAAACCAAGTTTGATCAGTCACCTCTATTTCAACCACAGTAAGAAACTTTAAAAAGTAACAAATAGTGCAAAGTATGTAGTACATGAATTATCTTTTCATAATGAAACTTAAATGATAAGAATTCAGTCAGATTATTAACTCCTGGTATGAACTCTACTATGGATGACAGTAAGAAGAAACCAACAGTAAGAAGCAGTACATAAAACATCATTTTAAAACCAATTTCAAATGAAAAGGACTAATTCTGATCAGACTTCTGGGATTTTAATCTATACTATAAAAATGACAAAACAAAATAAATAGTGAAAACTAAAAAAACTTGACAAATCATTTCAGAATCAACCTCTTAATATAAAAAACGGTGTGATTGTATTATTTTGGTATTTTATTAAGTATGAAAGTAAGAAAACAAAAAAAACCAAAATACTGAGAATTATGAGTACAAGAAATATTATTCTCTGTAAAAACTAAATGTTAAAATAACAGTGTTGGTTTAATTTCGCCATAAATTTAGTTGGTAACTTTTCTCATACTTTATTAAATTTAACATTTATAAGTATTGTTAAAGTAAAAATTATGAGTTTAACTAACATCTGTATAGGTAATTTAAAATAATAACAATTAATTTAACTACAAACTGATAATCTCATAACCACTATGTACTTTTAATTTAATACTAATAGTTTATATGATATAAAATGGAGGTTGAAGATAGAGAGTGTCCCTTTGAAAGAAAGTACGTCCTACATGGATAGTGCATGCTTAAAGCTGGAACAGTGTGAAGATTAAAAGTAAGTATGAACGTTCATGAAAAGAAATGTGCACAATATGATGTTATTTGGCATTTTCACATAATAAAATATATGTGGTCAGATTGTAAATTAAACGATACGATTCTTACTATTTTTGAAATGATAGGCTCTGTGTGAACAGCTGTCATCAGGTAGCACTTTTTGATGTAGTACTGTATGTCATTAATTGTGACCAATTTTGACAGTAGTAAGACTAAAAGGTATATTAATCTCTGATATTGATGATTAAATGCATATGCTCTTTTCAGATATTGTTGTCACCATAAGGAGAGTCCACGTGTCATTTAAGGGGTAAACATACATCCCATTTGTAGATGATATGCTAGTCAATTTTGGTGTCTTTTTGCAAGTATGTGATGTTTTCGAGATTCCATGATCAAGAAATAGTTTGAAGTAGCTTAATTTTGCCTCATTCTGCATTGTCCATGAACATATCAAAAGACCTTGCTCAGAAATCTGTTTTGCGTAGTGAATTATTAATGTAGTTTAGGAATAAAACTTTCATCTGGGTAGAAAGCAATGAAAATTGAGTGATGCTCTTCAATAAGGACACGCGGGTAAGATATCACTTCGTCTTTTAAAGAAGGAGATAAAACAATTTGAAGCACTTTTAGTAGTTTTATGAAACAATGATAATGCTCATCATTGTCTAGAATCTTTTCTCCTACAATGAAAGGCAATACTCTTGCTAGCAATGACATTTCTGAAGCTGAATAACTAATTTATAACTTCTCGAGAAAGCAACGGTGTCATAGTTCATTGGGCTTATTAGGAAGCTCTGTGTAAAAATAATCAAAAGATGCTACACTATCATTACACTGGGCTAAGGTGAAATATTTTTTATCAAAAATGTTGTAAAAGCAACATTAATTCACTTGGTAATACACCTTAAGTCATGCATGACATAGTGGCATAACCCTGGATTACTGAGAAGCCATTAACATCACTAAAAAAACTGTTGTCATTAATATCATATTCTTTAGATTTTTTTTGTGCATTGATGAATTGTTCATCACTTCTGACCTCGTGTTGCTCTGGTGTCCGAAGCACAAAGTTTTCTGCCAGAAATATTTGGCATGCCTCTTTTGTGCCACACATGAACATCTGTCTTGCAAATGACATTGACAGCTTGGAACAGCCTACTGCATGACTAGCTAGGTTTTCAGCTAAGAATGCAACTAACATCCCCTTATAAATTTGCCTTGGACTTCAATTCCAGATGTAGAGAGCTGATTAAGCTCATGGACAAAGGGCTCCAGCACAGCATTTATACCATGCCTTTGTAGTTCAATATAGTTGACAAAAAATAGCTTTGAATATAGACCGGCATTGAGCCTGCACATTGCCAAGGGTATAAAAGATACAGCTTGGTTGTGCTTTTTGACACTTGTACCTAGTGGATTGCATAATTCAATCTCATCATAGTAAGCATTGATTTGCAAACAATTCGTTGGATTTTCTTTGAAAATAGTGTGGTTTTGCAAAAGGTCCCATCACTAAAATCAAAGTAAGAGCCAGAAGTGTTTTGTATTTCAAAATTGAAGTTGGATAAAAAAAACAACTGATTACGCAAAAAAATTAAACGGGTTTCAATTAGTCAAATGTAGTGCATTGTGTCCTTCTGAAGAACCTTACATCTGCTTTGTCCAAGCATTTTGTTAATGTAGTACAGTCTTCCAATCTGTTTCAGTTTTATTTCCTACAGTTTGGAGAAAGAACAAGAATTATTAATGTACATGAATAATACTTTAGCCATAATAAACCTTGTACAATTAGAAAATTTAACTTCAAATTACTTATTGACATAACAGATTATTATATATAGGCACTTACCAAAACATTAAACTCTTTGTTAATGTTTTTTCTTGTAGAAATGTTGTGTCTAAACCAAACAACCAATCTTCTATTTCTTCAAAAATATCAGTAACATCAGCATCACTCCCAGGCTCTGCTAGTTGTTGTCGTATGCTTGTATGAAGGTGTGTCATTGTATGCATGGCTAAACAATGTTCAACATCCACATATAACATCATTGACTGAAGACTGGGACAGCCTCTTGACTTCACGGAACCTCATTATAAACAGAGCTGACTCTCGTTTTGTTCGTTGTAAATGAACTGCAAGCAGCGATTTATGTCTGCATCTAGCATTGAATTATCCAATACAGTATGTACATCATAATGCAGTGTATCTTCATTGCCTCTTATGCAGATATCATCACTATCATCTTCCTGAGGAACATCATCACTCTTAAGATGGGCACGATATACATCTGACTTCAATCCAGCAAATTTTGCAAATGGGCCGTGATGAGAAGTCTTCAAAACAGCATGAGAAACTAAAGGCCTGTTTGTAAGCAGCATTCCTCAAATGGCACAGCCACTCATTCAGTGTAGAGCATATAAAAATGCACATTGGACAATGAAAGACTGCGCCATTGTTGAAATATTAACACCTGGCTGAATAACCTGGAAAACGTGGATGGATATTCCTATCAGATGTAACTGCAAACTTTATCAGACAAGTGATGCATACAATTCAGCCACACCTTTGCTGCAACAGCTATGTATTTTTACTCTAATATTACTTAATGTATCATCATTAATCAATGCATGCCGAAGTGGAAACTTATAATAACTAGTGCTTCTAAAGCAATACTTCATTAACACTACACCCACACATGTACATAGATAGGAATTATAAGATTAGAATGGGTGGGTGTTACTCCACCCATACATGCACTCCTACTGTTAGTACCCCGCGCATGCACAAATCATTCTCTCCGTCAACACGGTTGCCGCTGTCTTCGAGGTACTACAGTGTTCTTCTCTGCAAATCCCCTTTCATATGTTTAGTATTCATTTGGTATGGATGCTGTTAACACATCAGAAGACCTTACGGAATATCTAAAGAACAGATTAAATCTCCCTGAATGGTTTTGTCAAGCTTTTATAGGTGTATTCATGGTTGTCATTGTTGCAGCTGTTCATGCATCTGTTCCTTTGATACTTATATTGATCGAAGCGAGTTTCTGTTACTGACGAGAGAGGATATAAGCCAATTCATTGAACCAGTGGGAATAGTAAAAAAGATTGTTCATCACATTGAAGTGCTTATGTGTATTGAGGTGAGCAAATAGCTGTAGCTAGCTACATATACAAGACAAGAATAATAATAATTATTATTGCTATTACTTTGCAGCAGCCCCTTGATGATACACAGTTGCACCTTTGCCAACTGCTACAAGCCTTTTGACCGCTACTACAAAAAGTCCATTGATATTTCAATCAGAAGTGGAGAGTTCATCAGTTATAAGAAATATTACAATACCTACCATTTGGAGTGCTGAAACTCAAAGGTGCCTCAATGATAAGATAGCAACAACAGACGTTCATAAATAAATAGTTCGCATGATGAGCGTGATGATGGTTGCAGCTGGCCTGGAAGCTACGACTAATTTAGTGTGAAAGAACTGCCATTTCCGTTGTTGCTCAGTATCCATTTTTAGCAGATCATATGGCAAATCTCAATCTGTAAGTTTTGTTTGTATTACATGCATAGGTGTTAAATGTAATTATAGGGGTCATGGAAATGTAAGTTTATTGAATGCATACAAAACAAAAAGTATCAAAATAGCAGAGCTGGAGGTGGCAGCACTTTTTTTGTCTAAAAGCAGATGTAGAAAGCCTCTTAGGAAGAAAGGATTGGTATTACGACAGTAATTTCTGTCGGATGAAAATGTCGATGAAGAAGATTTACGGGAAGCAATGATCAGAATTGAGGTATTAAGACCTTTAATGAATGCCACTTTTAATTCCAGATGGCTTAAAATGGTGAAACTCCGATTCAAGAGATGCTAAAACTTGACAAACCATTGCGATTACCTGAAATTGTGTTTTTACTGTATTGTATTTGTTGTGCTATTTTTTTTGCGATTACCTGAAATTGTGTTTTTACTGTATTGTATTTGTTGTGCTATTTTCTAATTTTCATAACTTAAATATAAATTTGCATTGTTGATTAGTAAAAGTGACATCAAAGAAATTTTTACAAGAGAATGGAAAAATGGCAGGAAGTCATTATATTATATCCTACTCTGATACATCTTCAGCAAAAAACAAAATATTTGCATCCATTAATGATACTGATATCAATTTGCTACATTCTGTTTATGACCTTTATGTACATACATAAAATTATAATAGAAAATAGAGAAATACTGGCATTAAAGCAACTAGATGCTTTAAGCGTCTAGTTGCTTTCTTAATGACAAAAGAAAATAAATTTAATGAGTCTCTTGTTTTGCTTTATTCTGAAAATGAAATAAGTATACAGTGCATTTAGTAACGAAAAAGTATGTGCATTTTTATTTTCATGTATACATGTAGGTAGCTGTACCAATGGAGGAAATTGCCACAATGTATCCAAAACCACGCATAGTGAATGTAGGTACCAACAATACTTCATAATTACTGAACAAGATGTTTTAACGTAAGTTAATAATCTGACTGATGCTATTTTCTTGTGTTTCATTGCTTGCTACATTTTCCTTATTAAAGGATAACTAAGATTATTTTTTTTGATTTTTCAATAATCAAATAACAGTAGCTATACAACAAATGAACCACAGTTATGCATTTATTTCCATCAAAAAGTCTTTCACTTGCAAGAAACTGCTCTTTACATTTCATCTTTTTTGTTGGCAGCCATCTTCTTCCTGTTTCAGCAACAATGTGGGGGAGTGCAATTTGTGACATCATCAGATGAATTGAAGGCTGTTCCTTGCATCTCTTTCATGCAGAATAGATGTGTTATAATAGCTGCAATAATGCAAATACGAGGACAATTTTATACTGCTTCCACTCCCAGATGATACTGTCTTAAAGAATATGTGGGTTTATCAGCTAAAAGAAGAACTTGAAATGAATGGTTAGGCCCAAAAATGTGCTTCATTTTTACAGCAATCATATCACCATATCATCTGGGAGTGGAAGCAGTATAAAATTGTCCTCGTATTTGCATTATTGCAGCTATTATAACACATCTATTCTGCATGAAAGAGATGCAAGGAACAGCCTTCAATTCATCTGATGATGTCACAAATTGCACTCCCCCACATTGTTGCTGAAACAGGAAGAAGATGGCTGCCAACAAAAAAGATGAAATGTAAAGAGCATTTTCTTGCAAGTGAAAGACTTTTTGATGGAAATAAGTGCATAACTGTTGTTCATTTGTTGTATAGATACTGTGATTTGATTATTGAAAAATCAAAAAAAAAAATCTTAGTTACCCTTTAAGTACGAGAAAACACTGACCCATGTGTGTCACTTCTTTTAAGACAATATATGTCAACAAAATGACCCAACTAGTTGTTCTGCTGAGTACAACTTTATGGTTGGAGACTTAATGTTAATGATACATTAGCAATGTCACTTACCCTCCTTTACTCTTTGTATGTGTAATTCACTGCTAATAAATTTTTATTTTGTGTACATGCTTAAATTTGACGCATAACAAGAAAATTATTCTAATGCTTAAAATCTAATTTTTCTGTTTCATTTTTATTATTATCAATGGCTACAAACTATTTGGTAAAAACACTACATGTGTCTAGTTTAATTGTGAATAATTATGAATGTAATGATGCTTGTACTTTATTCCAACAAAACTTTCTGCTGACACTATGCAATCCAATTTCAAAGTACAATATTACATCAGTATTTGTAATGGTAAGTCATCATTTATACTAAAATATCTCTAAGAGTTTCTTTTTTTCCAGCTTGTGCACTTAATTGACCTTAAGTCTCTTACACCTGTAATTCAAAGGTATGATAATTATTATAGAAGCCATTTACAATAACTATTTTTATACGTAATTAAATAAAGAATTTCAGGACAGTACGATATTAGTTTCATGAGCATAACGGACAGTATCATCATTGACTTTGTTATTTTAACTAATCATGTCATTATTTTAGCTATTCATTTGTAGTAATTGTCATTAAAATTTAAGTTAAATCAATCATTTCTGATATAAAACTAAGAAAAAACATATATGTATTGTATTAGAATCAACCACAAATGATGAGAACTTAGCCTGATCATTCTTTTTTGTGTTTGAAACCATACCAGAAAGAAACAAATAGTAACAAGTAAGTACTACATGAAACATCTTTTTAAAACCAATTAAAACTGATAAAACTGAGTCTGATCTGTCACCCCTAGTACAAGTTTTACTACAAAAGTGAAATAAGTAGAAGCCAATACTATGAAACTAGCACACAAAACATTTGAAGCACAACTTAAATGACAAAAAAATTAATCTGACCAGTCAAACTAGGTAAAACTACACTATAAAGCCAAGAAAAGACAAAAAAATTGTTGGGACTCAGTCGTACACAAAACCAATTTCAATAATCTGAACTCAATTGGATCCGTGACTTTTAGTATTTAAAATGATACTATGAAACTGAAAAAAGGGACAAAATAGTGAGGACTATTGACATAATTAGAATCAACTTCAAATGATAAAAACTACGTTTGGTCAGTCTATACTGGTATTTTAAACTATACTATAAAAATGACAAATGAAAGCTAAATATTGAAAAATGAGTTGTACATACAGCATAACTTTTTAAAATCAAACAGAACGGATAAAAACTGTCTGACGAGTCACCTCTCGTATAAAGATACTATGTATCTGCAAAAAATATAGTAAGAAGTCGGTACAACGTAAAAAGAACATTTGAAAAACAGACCTAAAATAATAAGTCACTCCCGGTATTTTAAACTACACTATGAAACTTAGAAAAGAGGAAACAAAGAGTCAAATGTAAGTAGGACATTAAACATCATTATTAAAACAAACTCAATTGATAAGAACTGAGGTAGATCAGTCACTTCTTGTTTTTAAAGCTATACCATAATAATGAATAAAATATTAATACTGAGAAATAAAAACAATTCTAAAACCAAACAAAAGGGATAAAAACTAAATCTGTTAGTCATTCCTGGTAAAAACTATACTATGTAAGTGAAAAAGAGAAAGACAGAACGAGAAGTCAGTACAACATAAATCAATATTTCAAGAGCCAAACTCAAGTAATAATAACTCAATCTGATCAGTCACTTTTGTTATTTTTAACTAAACTATGAAACTGAGAAAACACGAAACATGTAGTCAAAAGTCAGTAGGACATACAACATTATTTTAAGAAAATGGCAAATGGTAGAACTTAGTCTGATCAGTACTCCTAGTATACACCATTCCATATTATGTAACTGAAAAAAAGAAAAATATTAAAAGGTGCAACATGAAACATTGAACAAAGAAACTCAAATAAAAAGGAATTGTCAGTTGAGTCACTTCTGGTATTTTTAACTACAGTACGAATCTAAAGAAGAAACAATTAGTGAGGGGTACTACATAAAACATCATTTAAAACAAACTCAAATGAGTCTGATCAGTCACACCTGGTATAAAAAGCTGAGAAGTCACTAGTACATGAAACATCATTATAAAACTAACTTTAAATGACAAGAACTCATTCTGATCAGTCTCTTTAACTATAATAAGCTACACTATAATTTAGAAAAAACAAAAGAAATATTGAGAAATAAGTAGTAGTACATAAAACATCACTTTAAAACCATATTTAAACAATCAGAACTTAACTTGATCAGTCACTTCTGTTACTTTTAACGATGCAATGAAACAAAAAAGAAAAAACAAATACTGACAAATGAGTATTGCATATAATATAATTCTAAACCCAAAAAAAGGATAAAAACTTAAGTCTGCTCTGTCACAATATACTTTGAAGCTGAAAAAAAAGTTAGAAGTCACCACAACATAAAACATGTTCGAAAAAAGGAACCTCAAATAATAACTCAACCTGAAATTGAGAACAGAGGAAACTAATAGTCTAAAGTGAGTAGCAAATAAAACATTTTAAAGGCAAACTTAAATGATAGGAACTCAGTCTCAAAAGTCACTTCTGGTATAAACTATACTACGACAGTGATAAAAAAAACGAACAGTGAGATCTGAATCAACATAACAAATCAAAATCAACGTCAAATAAATGCAACTGTCTGATTAGTCACTTCTGGCATTTTAAACTGAAGTTTGAAGCTAAAAAAAGATAAAACAAGGACTGAAAAACCATTGTTACATGAAACATTTTTAAACCAACATGTCATTTCATGAAATCATAGCAGAATTGTTAGAAGAACTGCATTTGATTTTTTCAATGATGTATAATATAGCTTACCACCTTCGGTATGACATCAACAGGAGTACATTGACTAACAGTTGTTTTTTTAAGTTAAAGGATCTTGCACTTCATGAGAAGTGTCAGATATCAAGTACTAGCTTTAAAATCATCCTTTCCTAGCACTTTAACCTTTGCTTTATCAATCTGCATGCCACTCAAAAATTCTTTTCTCTCATGTCACATATCCACTCAAGTAAGTGTACTTCCATATGTTCATTGTCTGATTGTCTACCACACCTCCTAGCTTCTTTTTTTGGACTTTCCTTCTTCATTTTGGATAAACTATCCTTTTGAGAACACCATTCTCTTATTCTTTTTAGGTCTATGTTACACTGTCTAGCAGCAGATTGTTTACCATGCCTTCCAGCTATTGCATCAGCTTTCAGTTTGAAAGAAAGGGTGTTGTGTTTTCGCATCTCTTTCTCAGACATTGTGTGCTCACAAACTTCAAAACTAGAAACACAAAATTGTGGGTATGGTTTCTAGGGGCGTTTAATTAAAACAGGCGTTTACTTGCTATTTTCTGTGCTGCACCTGGCTTCACTTTAAAGCAGACTTTAATTCAAATCTGGTTTTTATTTACAAATTTAGGGTAAATAAAAAACTATAAAAATGTGAAATGGAATTGAATAAAATGTTAAAAAACAAGAGGGTACATACAAACTTGAGTTGTAAAATATCCTATACCCTTGCTTGAAAGATAAAGGCTTCATAGTGCTATCATAGTTAGCTGAGTGGATAGATGCTGTGCTTTTCGGTAACAATCTTCATGCAGTGGGGTAGGATTTGGTACAACACCAGTTTGCATGTACCCTCTTGTTTACTTACTTTGTTTGCAATGGTAGTCATGGGCAAGTCCGGAGTATTCGATCCTTTGATTCAGAATAGAATCGTACCCGTATGGAAAGACTCATTTAAAACAATTTCAAATTAAACCACACCTGGCCACACCTTTTAATATTAATAATAGTTAGTTAATCAGTAGTTAATACCTCAATTATTCTTCATTATCACATTTTTATTGCTGTAATTGATAACACGTGGTTTTGCGCATGCGTTGATGTAATAGTCAGAATCAGTATTCGATTCCAGTCTCAAAAGTATTCAGAATCGGAATCGAATGCAAATTTCTGGAATCGCCCACCACTTCCCAATGGACCTCATTTAATGAAATTTATCTAATTAACAAAGCTGAGTTGGAGGTAGCATGGTGGATTTTTGTATGAAAGACAGGCTGAACAATCTTCTCTTTTATCCAGCCACTCTAGCTTCGAAAACCACTTTGAGCTGTCTTTTGTTTCAGTATACACTTTTTATCTATTCTGTAAGCTTTTTGGTTACTGTTTTAGCTTTTATAGCATTTTATCATAGGAATCTTCTCACCCATGGGCAATTGCCGTTTTTGCTGCGTCTTATGACTAGTGTCTATCATCAGAGTTAGTTTCAGTCCATCAGGACAAAGTACGGTGGAATAACTCACTAAGTTTTCACGTTGCAGCTGGAGTGTGGATAGTTTCAACTTATTGTGTATACTGTTTATCATAAATTGGTGTAAATACATGAATAGCTGTGCATAAAATGTAATGAATGTAGTGACAACAACAATAATATTGCTAACAACAATAATAATGCTAGCAACAATGCCCATTTTGTTTTTATAATAATCATAACTGTCAGAAGAGAATACAGATGCCAAAGAAACTAGAACAAGTTCTGAATGTGACAATTCCTTTCTTCAAGTATATGGATAGCAACATGCACTTTAATGTGACATGAGGTGTTCCTACAGTGCAACCAGTAAATTTACAGGAAAAGAACAAGCTCTTGCATCCCTCAACTATCTTTGAAAGACCAATCCTGTAGTTTTAAGAAGAGAAAATATGGTCATAATTATCCACACTCCCATGTCCAGAAATTTGTTAATAATTGTGGTCATGTAGCGTTAATTATATTCATTGTTTATTAATTATATTTATTGCCAATAATTACTGTTGCAACAAAAATGCAATAACAACATGGCTGCCAGTAAGCGCAAGCAGCTTTCTTGTTCATCATACTATCCTGGTTATTACCAAGTTTTAAATGGAGATGTTGCTGTTGGAGAAGTTTCTTGTACAGGGGGGAGATAATTAGGGAAAGATGTTTATAAAGTTGAGAGATTGATAGAGAAAAAAATTGTAAAAGTAAGCCCCTGCTGCCTCAGTTTACTATGAAGTGCTGGGATGTCTGTTTTATAATCCTTCT
>NW_003546332.1:135953-137703 GCF_000090795.2 Amphimedon queenslandica | reverse complement strand
TTGCTTTGTGTCCTTTCCAATCTATATGCACAGCTATGTTAAATTTTCAAGAGGGACTTATGACAAAGACTTGAGACCTCTTAAGGAGAATTTTACAGAGACACTCTCTGTTAAATTAGTTAAAACCCTATAGTTTTGTAAATGCATTTTTAACAGTTCAACTAATTTAATACTGATAATAATTAATAAACTAGAAGTCACATGCATGCTTGTGAAGTGAACTAAAACTATCATGGTGGCAAAGACACAGCTGACAGTCAGCAGCGTTAGTCTTCTGCTTCTTGAACTTCTACCTCAGTCATTAAGTGAGCTCTTTTAGAGGATATTTTGTGTTGCCAGTAGTCCTTATCTTTCTTATTGTATGGTCTCTTTTCCCTCTTGTACTTAGCAAGTTGATGTATTCAGGCATCAGTTACAAGTATTTCTTTGGGAGGGTCTAGATGGTTGCTTGAAAAGTAATTTCTCCGAGCACAGTCATTGTTCTTTTCTAAACCTATAAAGCAGGAGGATATGAAATATGTAAGTACATATATAACACATTTTATACCTTGCCCTGAGAATCTGAGAATAATACCAGGAGCTTTCATTAGTTGCAGTATATTGTATACCATTAAGTACATATATGGTGTGACATTGCTGCGCTGATGACCAACGGATTTTATTGACAGGAAAATTTGCCCCCATTGCTTTGCCTGTAAATGTTATACATGTACGTCAATTGCAATTAGAATGCTTGAGTAAAAACCTTATCTTGGATGACAGTGTGATCACATGTGGATTATATTAAGTTATAAATGAAGTAAAATTCTTATAGCAATATAAATTTTTACAGATTATATAAATTTGTATCAGCTGTTTTACCTCCCATATTTTTTGCAGTGTTCCTTCACTTCCTTTTATAACATCTGGAATATAAGGTGGAAATTTTTCAGAGTATTTTTCTGTCCAATCCTCTAAGTGATGTAGATTCGTAAGAATCTCTTCTCTTTATGTTTCCATACCTGTTTACACATACAGTAGTCAGTCAATAGTTTAATTATAATGATTAAATTCCTACATTAAAGGTGATACCACAACTCCTAATTGTTTCAAGTAGGAGCTGCAGTGATGTATCTATCTGTTGGTGTTGCAATGTGGCAGTCTTGTCCAACGGCTGATGAAATAATGTTTCGAATGAGTACGTCACTCACTTTTAGAAATAGGTGTAACTCATCGGGAATTATATATACGTAAGTATTACTTAATTTTAGATAACTCGATACCAATATCTTACTTGCTGGAGATTAATCTTGACTAATGGTGGATTATTGACCCTCAATCTCTTTTCAGCACTTTTCTCCAACCAAAACTTAAACGAGAAGGTGCAGTATAAAAGGCGGTGCCCTGGGCATGGTGGTTTTCATTTTTACACGTGTTAAAAAATGTCTGCTCCAGATGGTGTTGGTTCTATGAAGAAACGCGCTAGAAGAGAGGGTTTTCAGTTCCAAATGGAGCTGAATTTTGGTCAAAAGGAAGACAAGGATCATTTCATAGCTAGGCTTGATCAAGTTAAGGGGTTTTTAGCTACTAAGAGGAGATGGCCTGTTGACAACATGGAACTGCTGTCTCACTTGCTCGATCTAGCTGAAAAGGAGGACTCTGATGTTCAGTCACATGACACAAGTAGTTCTGCTATGCTGAATACCTCAGGTAGTTATATTATGTTTAAATTAGTGATGATATTGAATAAGGTATATACATTGGTGATCGA
>NW_003546332.1:124855-133761 GCF_000090795.2 Amphimedon queenslandica | reverse complement strand
TGATGTCTAAGAAGCATTATCAGCAAAATCCAGGGCTACAAAAACAAAACTCTTTGAAAAGGTATTACGAGAATAGAGATGCAATATTACGTGTGACGAAAGACAAATTCTTGAAGTATAAATTATCTGATAACGAAATGGATAAATTAAAAATGGCACTAAATAAGGAAAATAAGAGGCAGCAAAATAAAGATTATTATGATCGTAATTATGGTCAAATATTGTATAGATTACGTTCTAATTACTCACTACCTGCACCAAATAGTGAAGCAAAGGAATATTATTTTACGAAAATTAAGGAAGCATTATATTACAGCTCCGAAATAGTGGATGATTTATTGCCATCAAGTATGAAAGGTGTAGATTTTGAGAACACATCATATGACAGTAAATGTAATGCTGCATCAAGTATATTATTAGAATCAGTTTTGAAAAACAGATCCCACAAAGTAGGCATATTGATACGTGCAGCAAATAGCATTAGGAAATTGAAGTTGAATAGTTTTAGTGATTTTGGTGAACAATGTCACACAAAGAATAGTGAGCCTTATTTTTATGAATCAGCATATTTATATCCTAATGATGATCCTGATAGCCAATTAGATAGTGCAATTGCAATCCCTGTTGATACAAATGGCATCTGTTATGTAGCAGGGATTGTTGATGTATCATGTATTGATAGAGTACAAGAATGTAATGATGATTGTGACTCTGAAGATGACAATTTTGATAATAATAGAATGTATACTAATAAGAGAAAGCCTACCCTCAAATGGCACTGTACAGACAGGTGCAAACCTTTATTATAGAG
Source organism: Amphimedon queenslandica (assembly GCF_000090795.2). Taxonomy (NCBI): domain Eukaryota; kingdom Metazoa; phylum Porifera; class Demospongiae; order Haplosclerida; family Niphatidae; genus Amphimedon; species Amphimedon queenslandica. The sequence goes on along the minus strand of NW_003546332.1, from coordinate 132,950 downwards.
TGACATTAGTTCGATTATTGAAGTTAGACGATATTTTGATGAGCCCATTAAAGAATTGAGGAAGCATTTAGATGCATGTGATAATTGTCCTAATAATCATTATATGACAAGATCCCTGCATGTTGAAGAAATAGATCAAGTGCATGAACATGATTTCTGTGATAATGCAAGTGTAATGGTAATTGTTAAAAAAGATGAAAATAATGTTGAAAAATATTTTAAATATTTTGAAATTGTTTGTGAAAGAATAGGCCATCCTATTGTGTGTAGTAGTAATGATACTGAATGTAAAAGCATGCTGCGTATTTTACGCAATGCATCTGTTCATTATCCTTTGTTGAGACGCCTTTTGAAACACTTTTATGTTGCTAGAAATGCCCATTTAACAATAGATATTATTGATTCTTCCCTTGCTGATGGTGATATAGCACAATTGATAGATTTAAAAATTAATGAAGCCGATGAGACTGAATTTGATAATGTGTATTACACTATTAATGTTGGTGAAGAAGAAGACCCATTTAGAATACCAAACTTAGATACTGTGCTTTATTTTCAGTATTCAGATGCTATTGACGAATTTAAGAAAGCTTTGTCTGATCAGGCTGTTAATGCTTGTTGCAGCTGTGAGAGGCTTTTAAGAAAAAAATCTGTCACTGAAGCTAAAAATTTAGATAGCGATGTTTGGAATATCCTATTAGATTACATTAGAGAGAATGATCCTACAGCATTAAATAAAGTTATGTATATTTGTAATCATTGTAAACCTATTATTATGAGGAAAAATGAAGTTCCAGCACGTTGTGTGCTCAATGGGTTAAAGTGTGAGCCACTACCAAAAGAATTGGAAAATTTGGATCCTTTAAGTTGCCAGCTAATACAGAGAGCCAAATGTTTTCAGACAATTGTTAGACTAGGCACACACACCTTAAAAGTGCCTAGATATAATTCTTTGAAGGCTCTTAAAGGTGCAATGTTTTATTTACCCCTTCCATTAGAAAAATCCATGGAAACTTTAAATGAGATTGGTATAGATTCTAATCATTTGCCTAATCCAGAACTTTATATTATTATTAATGGACAGCCTACTAAATCAAATAATGTCTGGCGTAGCCTAGTTGATGTGAATAAAATAAAAGTAGCACTAAGAAAATTAAAAGAAATAAATTGGCTTTATAGAAACGTAGATGATGATTCCATCGACGAATCATCTAAAAATGTCATACAAGTAGTTAGCAATACTACTTGCAAAATGCTTGAAAAAGCAAATGATCAAGATTTAGAAGGCCTTTCGGCATATACCATTAGAAATCTTGATAGTAAAATTGCAACAGGTTCTGATATCAGTCAATATAAAATAATGAATGTAAAAGAAGCGCCTATCGACAATAGGCAAGAGCATCTTGATTTGTTATGCTTTCCTACTTTATTTCCTACTGGACAATATGGAGAGCATCATCCCAGACAAAGCTATCCAGCACAGACTTTATCATTTAGTGAATACATAAAATCTAGACTTTTAAACAAAGATTCCAGATTTCGTAGAAATCATTCATATTGTTTGCACTATTACGGATTAAAAATTAACAAGGCCTTAAAAACTGGCATATATAATTTATTAAAAACATCAAGGGGCAATGTTGGTCAAACTGTTGCTGAAATATTAGAAAAAATAAATGTTTTCGATGAAGAATTTGAGGGCAATTTAAGTACCATGTTGGCTCCAATACGGGGCACAAATCAATATTGGTTCCGTGTGAAAGGTGAAGTCAAAGCAATGATTGCTGAGTATGGCTCACCAACACTTTTCCTAACATTAAGTTGTGCTGAATACGATTCAGCTGATATAGCGCAATATTTAAGAAAAGTAAATAATGCACCACAATCATATAATATTTCTAGATTATGTACTGAAGACCCTGTTTCAGTATCGTGACAATTTTCATACAAATTTAAGGATTTCTTTAACATAGTCATTCTCCAGAGAGGTGTTCTAGGCAAAGTAGAGCAATATTATGTTAAAAAAGAATATCAAATGCGTGGAGCACCTCATTATCACATCCTCCTATGGATTGAAAATGCTCCTGTTATCGGTATTGATTGTCCAGAAGAAGTCTGTTCTTTCATACAAGATAGGATAACCTGTCATATACCAGATAGTAATACATCGCCTGATTTAAATTTTTTGGTAACAAAATACCAAATGCACAAGTGCAGCAAATACTGCAAGCGAAATATTAAAGTCGGCAAGACATATGTATCTAGATGCCGATTTGATTTTCCTAGACCAGTACGAGATAGTATTTGCATCAATGATGTAGAAAACAGCTTGAAATCATGCAATAAAATATATTATCTCAAACGAAATGAAAAAGAAGTTTGAGTCAACGACTATAATCCTTTACTGCTGAAATTGTGGCGTGCAAATATGGACCTGCAATACATAGCAGAGAGGAGTCTTTCCTTAACAGAGTATATAACTGGATATGTCACTAAAGCAGAAAAGAGTCATGCACAGGACTTATTGGATGAAGTCAGCAGCTGTGACAACATATACAGCAGGCTTTGGAAAATCGGCCAAAAATTACTTCGAGCTAAAGAAGTAGGACTATATGAAGCTAGTGATCTTCTTCTTGGTCAAAGTTTATACATGAAATCAGTAACTGTACAGTACGTTAATGTGTACTTGCCTCATAAGAGGAGTAGAAAAATCAAAAACTATTCATATTTAACCAAAATGGATCGATCTTCGAAAGACATCTTTAATCCTAGCATAATTGAAGACTTTTATCCAACAAGACCAAATAACATGGAAGATGTATCTCTTTATGAATTTGTTGCCAATTACAAATTTGATAAAATAGGAGAAAATGGAGAAAGAGAATACAAACTTCGATCAAAGCCAGTCCTTCCAAACCATAGGAAATTTAATCCTATGCAAGAAGCGGAAAGAGACGATTTTTATTACTCACTAATATTTTTATTTGTGCCTTTTAGAGACGAGAGCACACTTGTAATGGAAGGAGAAACAATGGAAGAAGCTTTTAGGCGTCACAGAGAAGCATCTATACGTGGCATTGAAAATCATTTCAACAAACTACAGAAATTATTAGAAGCTGAACGTAATTGGAAGAAAATAGTCGATGCAAGAAATAAAGCCGGTTTCACTGAAGAAGAACTTCCTGATAACAAGGAAGATGATGAGCCTCAATTACTAGGTGAAATAATGGAAGCAGTAGCTGATATTGCTGACATGCACATAAATGTACCTAATTTAACTTTAACATTAGAGCAAAGAGAGGCAATGCTTAATGTAGATCAAAAAAGAATTTTTGATAAAATTAAGAGTCACCTTATAAGTCAAATAGAACGTGAAGACTTATTAGAGAATGAGTCTTCAAGACTACTTAGATTAGATAATATCAAACCGCTAAGGATGTTTATTAGTGGTGTAGGTGGAACTGGTAAATCGTTTTTGATAGAGGCAATAAAATGCCTAGTGGATGACATATGGCATCCAAAAAGTAGTGAAATTATGTGTGCTATAGTAGCACCAACAGGTATAGCCGCATTTAATGTAGGCGGACTAACAATACATAGATTATTTCAGCTACCAATAGAGCATGAGGGAAAGACAGCTGGATATTGGGCTTTGAGTAAAGAAGCTCAGAAAAGAATAAAAATGACACTTAAAAATTTAAAAATTATAATAGTAGACGAGGTATCTATGGTATCCAATCTAAATCTAGCATACTTACACATGCGCTTAGAAGATATATTTGGAACTGATGAATGGTTTGGATCCAAAAATATTTCATTTGTAGGTGACCTCTTACAATTGCCACCAGTTAATGGTAGGCCAGTATTTAATAAAATTAGCAACAAACTAGTAAAAACTAGACTTGAAGTAGCAAATGCAGTTAACATATGGAAAGGAACAGTAGAATATGATGAACTAACAATCAATGAGCGACAAAAAGGAGACGAAACTTTCTTTAAAATGCTTGATTCTGTTAGGCATGGCTGTCTGACTGATGATACTATTGATACGCTTAAAAGTCGTGTATTTAATGTTTCAATACAAAAAAAATATAAGGAATTGGAAAGTGAAGGAACAAATCCTCCAATTTGCCTATTTTCTAAGGTAGATGCCTGCCAAAAAATCAATGAATTAATGTTAGAAAGTCTAGAAACTGAAAAAATAGAATTAGCATGTGTTGATGTTGTTGATGAAAGTGGCAGCACAGCAAAATTTGACAAAAAACAATAAAAAAAATTAGATAAACTAAAAGATCAACCAAGCAAAACGGCTGGTTTAGAAACTGTATTGTCTTTAGCAGTAGGCTGTAGAGTAATGTTAAGACGTAATATTGATGTGACTGTAGTATTAGTTAATGGGGCCATTGGTACAGTAATGGGTATTTATGCTACACGTATATCAATTAAACTTGATCATATTGATGTACCTTGTGACATAGAAAGGGTTACATCTAGATTTATGCTATCTAAGAATTTGTATATACATAGAAAACAGTTTCCCCTCATACTTTCTTATGCTATTACTATACATAAATGTCAGGGCCTCTCACTAGATGCAGCCATTATTGATTTATCGACTGATGTTTTTGGGGATGGTATGGCATATGTTGCATTGTCTCGTGTACGTACATTAAATGGATTACATTTATTATCATTTGATCCTCTCTGTTAAAGTTAGTAATCCGTGCATTAATGAAATTAACAGACTGAGAACTTATTTTCGGAATGACTTACCACAAATCAAGAAAAGTAAAGGAAAGAAGAGAAAGATTCAAGTAACTGGTATAATTGATGATGGTGAACCTTGTAGTAAGAATGCCAAGGTGTCTGTAAGTCATGTACAAAGTACTAGTAACAGTACTGTCAGTAGCAATAAACGTAAGAGTACTGATTTACAAAAGTCTAATCGCCCCAAAAAGAGTAAAATATGTGACAATAATGCTTTAAATAAGCCTTGCCCCCAAAAAAGAAAAGTTGATGTAGACAGTAGTACTGACAATACTGCTTTGGTATTGCCTCGCTCAAAAAAAGATGATAAATTAATTGTTTCAATTAATTTGAAAGACCTAAAAACCAAATTTAATGTTTAAGATGATGATAGTTGTAGTAGTCTGATTGTATCTATAAAACTCTCAAACATTAAATGTAAACCAAAAGATGATAAAACCAAGTGTGTTGTAAAAAATGACCATTGTAGTAGTAGTAGTCTGATTGTATCTATAAAACTCTCAAGCATTAAATTAAAGACAAGTAATCCAAAAAAAGATGATGATGTCATCTTTACTTATGAAGAGCCTCCCAACCCAGATATTGTGAGAAGGAGACAATGGGATTATGTTTATTGCCCTGGTAATGAAGAATATCAAAGAAGGTGGTGTGAGATTTTAAATCTCAAATTTGTCACAGCTGCTAGAATCTTACCTGGTAATCCAACAACACCATTGTCAGATGAAAGAGTTCCTAATAGTACTCTTGATGTCCCTGGTGATGGGAACTGTTTATTTTATGCCCTTTCATATCTCATTACTGGGTCAATTTCTCAGCATTACGAATTACGTAAAGCAATTGTTAGTAATATGCCAAACTTTGAAGAAGAATTGTTTAATAGTACATTAAGTGCAACCAGATATTCAAGCATATATGATTACATAAATAAGTCAAAAATGTATAGAAATTGTGTGTGGGCCACTGACACAGAGATTATTACATTATCTGCAATATTAGGTACAACCATATATTCATATTCACTAACTCCTACTTTTGTTGGCTGGGCTAGATATGGAACCCAAACTTTATATGGCATTCCTTGTGATACTAATACACCTGCTTTGTATTTGAAGCATGTTGGTACTAATCATTTCCAAGCAGTTAAGTCTATTAATATTTCTTAAGCATTGATTGTTGATGGAAAGTGGGTATGGTGTATGGGAGGTCCATCATCTTAAAAACATTGGTTGTTTAATGTGACTTATATTTCACTGCATGTGCAATGTGAATGATGTGTGAGTCTGAAAACCATTGGTGCATATCCACCCAGTATTGCTCAGTATCAAGGGATCAAACTGCATTCAGGAAGTGAGATTAATCAATGTATAACAGTGAATATTGAGTACTTGTTGCTATAATGGACAGGAAGAGGGTGTGAAAGAGGTTTGGTGTTCATTAGAGTTTTGCATTGATTCAAATTTGTGTGACTATCATTTATGTAGGACAGAGGGTTAAGAAGGGAGGAAGCTGTCATTATCAAATCTGGATCTTGTTTGTGGCTTGTAGTACATGTTTATTACAAATAACAGGTGCTTATGGATCGGGGCTCTGCTAAAAAATTGTGAAGTCCTGACAAGAAAATTTTTTAAGTAACATTAAAATTTGTTATTTTACATTTAGTATTATTCAAGCAGTAATTCTGTACATATAATAATGATCATCATGCTTGTTAATGCTGCCATCAATGCTGTGCGCATTACATATATGTAAATGCTTGCCAGCTGATGTTGCGCATGATGCTGCCATCAATGCTGTGCGCATTATTAAGTTAATGCTTGCCGGCTGATGTTGCGCATTTGAATGATGCTGCCATCAAAGCTGTGCGCATAATAAATGCTTGCCAGCTGATGTTGCGCATCTTTTATTGATGATTGTTGTAACATGTGCATGTTCTCATTAACAAAAAAAAATATTGTTTGCACATTGGAAATACTTTATGCACACAATGATATTTTATATTAAGCAGGTCATGAAAGTATCTTAACTGAGGATAGCATTAGTAAGCAATATTATGTCTAAAATGCATGCATGCACATACATGTATGATCCAATCAGAAATATTGTTGATGCTACCATTATCATTATTAGTTAGTATGTCACATTCATACTTTTTACAGGTACTTGCTTGGCACAAGGACTACAATGTGGTTTTAGAGGGTGAGGTTTGATGTGATTGGTAAGTGCTATTGTTATTATTAGCCAGTGAGTTTACATTGCTTGCTTTTGATGTTTCTTTCTATTACTATGCTTTACAGGTAATTACAGCTGGAAATGATTTGCTGATTCAGCAATACCTTTGCTTATTATTGGAATGTGAAATATAATGAAAGGCAATTCTGTTTTTAGATTGTTGTAACTAAATTTATTTATTTATTAAACGTAACTTAATGTTTTGTTGCAGCTCCTTGATTAGTAGTTGTATTACACGGTAGGAGGCGCCAGTTTCCAGCTGCACAGGTTTCATATTGTCATGGTCTTAGCAATTGAATACATAGTAAGATAGAATATTATGAGATTCCATAGTTTTTTATTATTGTGTTATAGAATATGATCCAGGGCTATAATTCTTTTTGATGATTAATATTGATTATCTGATTAACTATGGCCATGGTATGTATTTTCTTTACTCGTTAATATAATTAAGCAATGTATATCAAATGTATTTGTATTGTAGGAATGTTGAAGCTCAAGTATTGAATTGTTTTGCGTTGTTGAACAAACACACTAATTTTAAGCATTGCTTTTATAATTTCTGTTTTGGCTTTACGCTTCAAGATATTTGACTTCTATTATAAGTTTTTAATAATATTTAAGAAAAGTTAACTTTATAGATCTACATGTACATAATAATTCAATAAAAGTTATAGTTCTTGGTCGTGCTGCCGTTCCTCCTGCCCCTGCCTCTGCCTCTTGGCCTGCCTCTCGGAAGATTGTTGTACTAAAGTAAAATGGAATAGAAAGGTGATTAATTGGTATCTATATAAACTGCAGATCATAACTAAAATAATCTTACAATATCTCTATTGATTTGGCATAGCTGCCATATAATGAGCTGCCTCTGCCTTTGCAGAGCAGCAACGTCAAGAGCAGCTCCAGCTGGATGGAGTGCTGGAGCAGCAGGGGGATGTGGCGGAGGACCTCCAGTCAGCGGTGGCAGACCTCCAGCCAGCGGTGGAGGACCACCAGCAACTGGTGGAAGACCACCAGCTACTGGTGGGGGAAGACCAGCCACTGGTGGTGGACCTCCAGCCGGCGGTGGAGGACCACTGGTGGAGGACCTCCAGCTACT
>NW_003546332.1:121398-122672 GCF_000090795.2 Amphimedon queenslandica | reverse complement strand
TAGAAATTTTTTTATTTACTTGTTAGTACTATGTTCATATACATGTATGAATGTATGTGATAGGGTAATCACTCCAACTGTAATCAGTCCTCCAGCTGTAGATATCCTGGGTATGCACCATCAAAGATGCTAATAACTGACCCCAATGCCGTGGAAGCATACACTAGGAAGTTAAAGCAAACATTGATATATGTAAATGATGAATCATACTGTTCGGTAAGTATTTTTAGACTACATTAGTTTATAATGTTTAACAGTGTCGGGATACATTTTGGGTGGAGTCTTTCAATCATTATCTACTCACTTATCTCCATAAAAGGATTCATTTTGGTACTACAACCTTCAGAATGAGAATGAATATAGCAGTTATGATTGGGTAAGACTGGTGTTTACTAATACTGTTTTAAAATTGACATTCATAGAAGGAAAATGTTGAAAGACCACATATGAGTGAGCGGTATATTATTGACATTCGAAGACCAGATAGGCGTACACCATTCAAGGTGTTAGTTGAGAAGACATACCAGTAGGCTCATGTGTGGAAGGTATATTTGCAGAAAAATTAAGTAGATATAAGATAATTTAATTAAATTATACGTATCCTTTACTGTAATTTTGGATCGACTGTAGGCCTAATGAACCAGTTGAAGAAGTGTCAATATGTGAGGTTCTTGATGATGAAGTTGATGAAGACATTTTTCTGGATGGCGATGGGGTAGATGAGTTAGATGATGAACAGGAAGACTATTGAAGCATACTTGCAACTGTTATTAATGTCATTGTTTCTTGCTACATTTTGTAAATTTTGAAGTGTTGAGGTAAGATTTTTGTTGATATGTACATCACTTATGGTACGTAGGTGATGGTTGTGAGCCCCACAAGTTATTTGAAGTTTAGGCCAAAGGGTTAAACAAAGTTAACTAGAAGGCTGTGACAGTGGTAGTTATAGTACTTATAAGTAATAACCAGTGCTTCGTAGTAGTAGTAGTCACTAGTCAGCGTGATAGCAAGCAGGAGCATTACAGCTAGCAGCAGCATCAAAGCATCTCATCTTGGTTCTATCTAGTTTCTTCTCCCCACCCTCCATGCCCACTAAATCTTCCTCCATTACCATTAGTGGTAATGTGAACATGGATAGTGTTATTACAAACCCTTCCCCTTCTTCTTTATTAATAATAATTATTNAAATTAAAGTTATAAATTTGGGGCCCACATACGGGGGCCCCAAGAAAAATTATTAATAAAATGTAATGACACGGGATCCATAATTCCAC
>NW_003546332.1:85299-120647 GCF_000090795.2 Amphimedon queenslandica | reverse complement strand
GAAAACATTTTGAATATATATAATTTGATAATTTTTTGACTTCATGTAAACTATACCGTTTTGCTCATGGCCATGTTGTCTACATGTGCTTGTGGGTTTATGGCCTCGCCTTTACAACTTTTTATGTTATTTTGGTGCGTTACGCCACTGATTGAACCATGATAACAGCCATGCCATTGTGGCAACCATTTTGTCACTTTCAAATGTGGCTGCCATATTGTGCCTAGGGCACCTCCTTTTATACTGTGATCAACGGAAGCAATTTCATGACGTGTGAACGGTTTTATATTGTGCACCTTCTTGTTTAAGCAAATTTAGTGTTCTCTTCATCTCTTCCTCATACTTCTCAGGCATAACAGACATGTCCCATCTAGATGGTAAATATGAAGGTTAGTGTATTTACAAGTATTTTATATTTTAAATGCCATACCGTTTTGATTTGTGAATGGTGCAATACAGACAAGCATAGTTAGGATGTGCCGCATTTAGGCCCATACACATCAATAAGAACAGAGATGGGAATACTTGTAAAATGGCAATTTGTTTCTACTTGAGTGAATACCTTGAAATCTCCTCCTTGTAATATATTTGAACAAAAGTCCAAATTCTCCTTAATTATCTCCCTTTTGGCAGAACAATTGCTTAAAATAGTATCATTGACCTTTTACTCTTCTTTTTAACTTTTTACATGTGTGTGGGTGTGTCATGACAAATTAATAATGTAACTCTATGAATAATTAATTCTCACACTCCCCTGGGTTGTCCGAAGACAACTAACAAATAATAATACAATAATAACCTAACAGAAATTAATGATAACAATAATCCTAACAATATTCCTAATAATGAATAATAATAACAATAATAATAATAATAATATTCCTAACAATCATACATAACAATCATTACATGTATTTATTCAAAAAAGATAAATTCAACAATATTACAATTAGTCATCAGCCAAACCTCTTATCCACGATCTAGCTTCTCTAGCTGCTCTTCGTTAAGGGCACTTCGTAATAGAGTCCAAATGGTCAGACTTTAGGGCTATTAACAACAGTTGAACATTCGATCGGTTCTCCTTCAGAGGTTGCAGATACTTCAAGAGGATAGAGCCTTTGTATTGGGCGTCTTAATGTAGTTATTTGTCCTCCAGGTGAGTGGGTTCTTACCGAAACGCCTCTAATGAATCTATCAATACCCTTGAACAGGGATTCCATAACTCCTAGTCTCCATTGGCCTCGGGGCAATTCTTCATCGTGGATAAGGACGACATCTCCCTTGTTAATCCTTCCAGATTGGTTAAGCTTAAGAGGTGAATGACGATGGGTATCACTTAATTTAATCAAATACTCACTGCGCCATCTCATCCAGAAGTGATTGAGTAAGACATGAAAATACTTCATTCTATCATGCAATTCCTCTTTAGTGATCCTGAATTCTTCCTCAAAAGTGTCATTGGATTCCACTGAAGGTAAATTTATTACTCGACGTCCAATGATCAAACGAGAGGGTGTCAATGGTTGCTCATTGTCGTCAGACTCTATGTATGATAATGGTCTAGAGTTTAGAATCATCTCAACTTCTGCTATTATGGTAATAAACTCATCATATGTCAATTGTGCCTTCCCAATGGTCTTCCTTACACATCTCTTGGCACTCTGAATCATCAGTTCAAAAACTCCACCCCAAATGGTGCACATTCAATGTTAAATCTCCAAACAATACTCATATTAACAAAGTGCCTTTGAACGATCGGGTTGGTTAGGATGGAAGTTATCTCCTGTTCAGCTGACTTAAAGGTTTTGGCGTTATCTGAAAGTAGTTTCAAAGGAAATCCCCTCCTTGATGTGAATCATCTAAAGCAACATAGAAATGACTCAGCAGTCGTATCTGGAACTAGATCTAGATGGACCGCCCTCACCACGCAACATGTGAATAGACACAACCATACTTTGTGTTGTCCAGATGGAGTATGATCCTTGACATACAAAGGGCCAGGAAAGTCCAGTCCTGTATAGGTGAAGGCAGGTACTTAGATACCCTGAAACTGGGAAGCGGTGGAGAGGGAGGTGCCTTGTAAGATAGGCCCCCAGCCTTACGACATATCGTACATTGATGTATTAACTTCTTAATTGCCATGCTTGCACCAGCCAGTATCTTGACCTTAATTAGTCAGAGTACTCCTTACTCCAGAGTGCATAACTCTTCTGTGACAGTCCTTCACAATGAGATCAGTTAGTGAGTGAGATTTAACAAGAAAAATGGGATCAACAGTAGCTGCTGGCAGTTGAGAATGGCTAAGCCTTCCTTTACTCCTCCACAGACCATCACTAGACTTATATATATACGAAACTGTTTCTTCCAAAGTTGAAATTTTGCTGAGCATTCCAACTCCAATTAAGAGATTTGTAGTAGATAATTCATGGCGTTAGTGTGATCAGCTGACGTTAATCTTCTTACCTGTGGGGAAAAGCATAACACATGGATAAACATATAAACAAAAGACAACTCTGATCAGATCACCAAGTGAACTGAACTTACTACAATCAACCAGAGACGCTGTATTCATCGACACTAGTAATGATGTTACACGACTCTTCTTCAGGTCGACTAAACACTCGGCAGGTATCATTTCATCTTTATCTTCGTAAACCCCACAATCATCTGCCTTCAACCACGAAGGGCCATGGAACCATAAATCAGACCTTTCTTGAAATTCCTGTACAGTAGCACCTCTTGACAGAATATTGGCTGGGTTTTCGGTTCTGGAGCAGTGTCTCCAATGTGATAAAGATGTCAAACTTCTAATTTCAATGACTCGGTTCTGAACGAACTGTTTCCGATACTTATCCTCCCGTTGTCCAATATAGAGCTATCTTCGAGTCTGTGTAATAAAAAGTTTACTTAACATTAATTCAGATGAAAGCGCTAATGTCACCATATTGACTAATCTGGAAAGCAGTAATGCAGACAATAGCTCGAGTCGGGGAATAGTGATGGACTTGATGGGCGCTACTCGTGTTTTCGAACAAAGCAATTTTGTCAAATGACCCACCTCTGTCCTCACTACTAAGTATATTACGGCGGCATATGCCTTCAAAGAAGCGTTGCAAAATCCATGAAGTGAACAACTGAGAATATTGGCACCATTTCCTAGTGAACAAGGAATTTCAATTGGCTTAAACTCTTAAAGACTCTTCAGTAGGCGTGTCCAATGAACAAAAAGTTCCTCAGGTAGCTCACCATTCCAAGAGATCTTCGCTTCACACAAAATCTGAAACAGAATCTTAAAATAAATAATATTAAGGGAAAGCATGCCAAGGGGATCAAAGAATCTTGTAGCTATGCCTACAATGCCTCTCTTTGTAGGCATTGTCTTCTCCATTTCCTTTATTATGCTTCTTATATCAACAATCAACACATCTCTTCCAGGGTTCCACAGTACTCCAAGAACCTTGTGATCACTTCCCATATCCCCAATATCTTCAATACTTAATCTTTCATGCAATTGGCGCGAGTTAGTCATAAACTTTCTCAACTTGAACCCCGCTTCTGACAATCCTTGTTTCGATTTCTCATAAAACTCATAAGCAGAATCAACATTACTTAGACTTACAGTGAGATCATCTACATACATAGATCTAAGAAACTTGTCAACAAATACAGGCTCCATCTCTTGCAACTTTCTAATGTGGGTATCAATAGTTATGTTTAAAAGAAAGGGACTTGAAGTGACCCCAAACACTACACGAGTGAATTGTAATTTCACAAACTCTACAGGCTCAGTATTCAAGTCCTTTACCCACAAAAATCTTAAGAAATTACGATTTTCCCTTGTTATCCCTACCATCAAAAAAGCCTTTTCAATGTGTCCTACCAAAGCTATACTATGACACCGAAACCTTAAGATGATATTGAAAATATTTTGATTAAATGGGGGTCCCCCAACAGTCATTAAGGGAAAGACCATTTACTCTAGTGGATGCGTCATACACAATCCTAAACTTTGATGTAGCTTTGTCCCAACAAATCACAGTATGATGAGGCAGATAGTGTTCCCTCTCTGGATTAGTAGGCGGAGCTAGCTCAACAATTCTTTTCTTCAATTGGTCCTGAATAATCTTGTCATACTCCATAAGCAGCTCCGGGTCCCGTTGCAGTCTCTGCAGCAATCCTTGTAGTCTCTGTTGACATAACTCAAGGTGAGTTGGTAGTCCAGGATGTGATTCCTTCCATGGTAAACTGACAACGTAGCATTGCTCCTTAAATGTAATGTGTTGCTTGAAGACTTCATACACTGAGGGTTCCTCCACTGTGATTCCAATAGATTCCAGGTCACAGACTTTCTTGAGTTTAGTGTCCAAATCCAATTTCAATTCCAATCCTTCAGTCGTGCTAGAGAAAAGAGTATGAGAAGAGATGAGGTTGACAAATGTATCCGTTTGGTCCATGACATCAGCAGCACCAGTAGGTCTAGAAAGAATCTATCCAAGTCGAGTATGAATAGCTGTAGGTCCATCTTGATTCCGTAAAATGCATCCAGTTACTAAGGTCCAGTAGTAGTCCGATCCAATGAGTACATCTATGTCCAGTTCAGCTCCAGAGGTCGCAGAATCAGCTAAATCCAGTCCAGAAAGATTATCATAGGTCCATTAAGTAAGAGAAACAAGTTGATGACAAACAGGATCACAACAACAAGGGCGGTGATATAAATCATAGCTCCATCCTTAGCCTTGATACTAACTTCCACAACATCACAGGTCCGTGTGCTTCCTTGTTTAGATCCAAAGGTCTTGTTGAAGACATTTTCCATTCATAGTGGTTTGAGAGAGAGAGTATGCTGAACTTGCTTTTGTCACATAAGTGCGTTGACTTCCACTATCCAGTATAAGGCGAGCTCCCATTAAAGGTTGTTCCATAGATGGGTTTCCAATCTGGCTCTTTGCAGTCTGTAGAAGTATAGGCGTCTGAGAGTCTACACATGTGTAAGTATGGTAGTACTAGAGGGAGCTGGTGTATGCATAGTGGTGTCATGTGTGTGCGTCTGTGTTGTAGGAATTGAAGAATTAGGTCGTTCTGTGGTTGTAGTCCTTTGAGTAGGCGGCATACAAATGATATGATGGTGGCGTCCAGAACAGTCTTCACACTTCATGTTAGAACGGCAGTCCTTGCTTATGTGACCTCTACGTAAACAGATAAAACAGCGTCTAGCTCTCACAAGGATTCGTTGTCGATCTCCAGCAGCACTAACAGAACGACAAGAACTTAAAGAATGAGACTGACTACAGTAAACACAGCTAACTTGATTAAAGGTCATGAAGGAATTGAGTGTAGGCATTGGTTTTTTTGACAGCAATGTCGTAAATGAGACTTTCCTGTAGAATGATAAGATCCAGTGGTGACAGCAGCACATTCTCTAGCTATGACTTCATTCTCAAAAATTTCCAGTATAGTATCGGAGTCCAATCGTCTTCTGCAAGTTTCCGACTGATTATTAAACAGAGTTCTTGAGGTAACTTATTCATGAGTATAGACATCAACAATTCCCGCAGGAAGCAGGAGATACTCCTAAAGCCTGGAGTCCTCTGACGTGAGATTCCACGGTGTCATAGAGACGGCGAAGAGATTTAGTATTGTTGACAGACGAGATAGTGTCCAAGTTCCATAACGAATCCAAGTGTTTTC
Source organism: Amphimedon queenslandica (assembly GCF_000090795.2). Lineage (NCBI taxonomy): Eukaryota > Metazoa > Porifera > Demospongiae > Haplosclerida > Niphatidae > Amphimedon > Amphimedon queenslandica. The sequence continues at coordinate 114,959 of NW_003546332.1, read as the reverse complement.
CTATGATAAATCTCTTATTACCAAATCTCCTTTGAAGAACAGCAACGGCTTCTTTGTAATTCGCAGCAAAAAGAGTCATTCCAGAAATAGCATCAGAGGCCGCAGATTCCAATAAAGACTTCAAGTAAATGAACTTTTCAATGTCTGTGAGCGTTGCATTCTTGTAAACAGATGATTCGAAGACATCCCAGAACAAGCTCCATTTTGTTAAGTTGCCATCAAATTTACTCAAGGTGATCTCGGGCAACCTGATCCGGGATACACCAAGTGTGTGCATAGGGGTACGGAGTGTGTGCATTGGTAAAGAGCTATTAACAGGCAGTGAAACTGATGATGAGTCGACGGAGTCCGTGGGGGGTGTGTGTGTAGGAGTGTGAGATGTATGCATGTGTATATCCTCAGTGTGAGGATCTGAAGGAGAATGATCAGCATCTATAGGGGGCCGATCATCAGGGGTATTGCAAGGTGGAGTCTCTGCGTCAGTAGCAGACGAGGAACCCGTCACACCTGTGTGAGGTGTTTTGAGGGCAGTCAATGGAGGTCTCTGTGTCATGAAACGATTTATTACAGCTAACAATATCCTTTCTTGAGTAGCATCAGCTGATTCCACTTCAGCTTCAAGTTCTTCCTCAGGAGTGGCTCCTAGTATCTCTTCGTTGAGTGTTTTGATAAATTCAGACGTCTCCATTAATTGAGTCCTTTTCAATTCCAGCTGTGCCACTATCTCAGGATCTTCTGGGTCTTCTCGAAGCAGTTCTGCAGTCTTAGTAATAAAGGGAGTAACTGCTGCTCTATGAGTCCTCAAGGCTTTTTTCCTGGCAAGGCTATTTCCATGCATGGCGTCCACAATATTAGCACGCAGTCACGGTTATATCCACCTGAATCAAGAGAATTATCCAATTGTAGCTTCTTTAGAGGATCCGGCTCGGTGGACCATGTAATATATTTGAACCAGAAGTCCAAATTCTCCTTAATTCTCTCCCTTTTGGCAGAACAATCGCTTATAATAGTATCATTGACCTTTTACTCTTCTTTTTAAATTTTTACATGTGTGTGGGTGTGTCATTGCAAATTAATAATGTAACTCTATGAATAATTTATTCTCACACTCCTAAGAAAATGTTGAGATTAACTACTTTAATCAAGCAAATATGGAGCAGAGAAGGACTACTGGAGAGAGTGAATTATAAACAGCTTCACTTTAAGCACTGTTACGTGATGCAATTCCTCTTAATTCACTCAAATTATTACAATAATTGACTTCTGACTCAAACTCATTTGGAATAGCTGCATGAGCTATCCAAACAGACTGCAAACCTAGATTTAACACTGACATGATTCTTTCCACTGGATTTCGCCAGCTGGGGTATGGTACAGTCTAACCAGCACACAAATAATCCAGATCAAGTTTAAGAAAGATACAAATAGAGTGAGATTTTAACAAAGACATGTCCATCAGTGGTAAGGTCTGCCATCGGTGTATAGAAAAAGCATGGATGTTTCGAACTGATGGTTTTGTAATACTTGGAGTAATTTGCACATGTGTCTATAAGGTGAGGAATGTTTATAAACAGCTTCTTTGAGAGAACAACAGTACCTACATAATATAATACATTTCACAATTCAAGTTATGTCAATAGCACTGATAATGGTATAAAATACATACCAGTAGATAAAGGTATACAACCTGAATAAAATTAGTTTTCTCCATACACGTATATAGTATGTGAAGCAGCAGTACATTTATTTAAAATTTTTTAAAAGACAAATATAAGCCATCTTAATTGGGCAAAGCCCTTATAGTGATAAGGTGAGTTTATACAGGCAGGATGGGATCGTGTAACTATTATTAAATTTCAATAACCAAATCTCCATGATATGGTTATAGGGCTTAGCCCCTTAATGTTTTACAATCTTCTAGTTACCATAACCTAATAAATTTTACTCTAAATGCACACAAGTAATTGACCATACCTACTAACTACCACTCCCACACATTAGTGCATTATCTTGGATCTGCCAAATTAACTCCAATTTAATGAAAATGAGATAAGGACAAAAATGTGACACAATAGCTTTGACTATGCACAACAAGTAAGTCAGTTAGTATCCTGACACATCTTTATCCAAAAATAAATAAATGCAAGTGCATTACCCCAGTGATACATTGCAGACTGGTCCCATCTACTTCTTAACACCAAGGAAATGTGACTTGTTTTGGGTTTGTTGTGAAGCATTCCCTAGGCAGGTTACATACCTAGTGGATGAAGCAATGGACACAGGGAAGGGGCCAAATACTGTTGTCAGCTATGTCCATCACTACATTGAAAACAATGGCGTCAATGCTAGTATGATCCATCTCAATTCTGACAACTGTATAGATCAAAATAAGAGTAATACTTTTATTCAAGATTTGGCCTGGATAGTAGTAACACAGGAAAAATTTATTAAGATCTCCTTCTTCCAGTTAGGCATACAAAGTTCTCACCAGACTGGTGCTTTGGGCTCATCAAACAGCTTGGGAAGACTGCAGTACAATCTTTGGAGGATATTGCTAAAGTTGTTGATAATTCTGCAGTAGTGAACATTTCCCAATTGGTTGGATCTAGCACAGGACAGGTTTTAGTGTATTGTTTTAATTGAACGGGCTTTCTGCAATGTCTTTCTAAGCACATAGATGAGATAAAAATAATTCACCATATCATGCCGGAGAAGAATTCACTACTGCACTGAGATTTCTTAGGTCAAGAATCCATGATAGTAGCATTAGAAAAAGAAGTTTATTGAGAAATGATGTTACCCTGCCTCCTTCTGATACACTACCAGAGGTGGTACTACCAAAGGGGTTATCAGCAGAAAGGCAGTGGCACTTATTTAAAGAAATTAGGAATTTTTGTGCGGAAGGACAAGTCATCCTCCTTCCCTTCTGTTGCAAAGCCTTAATCATCAGCCCACCATACACCTGAAGCACCACATCGGTTGGGACTAGTATGGGTGTTCCGCCAGCTCCTGAAAGGAGGAAGCAGCAGTAAATGTGGCCTTATTGGTCACAACTGCTGGTCTTTCTGATTGACTTGTTTGTGCTGTGCTCTCTTTGTCTCAGAACTTTCTTGATCTCATAAGGTAAGCCATGTTAACCCTTTCACAGTCGGGGTTAAAATAGTTAAATCGTCCTGCTTCATTCAATGAGAGAGCTGCAAGTGTAGTTGCTATTATCAGAACAGCACAAGCATACCCGATAAGTTTATTTTGAAATGGGACAAAGGGACACTTGAAGTGCCTGTTCTAATGCTAAGCTTTATAGTATATGTTAACTTTTAGTCAAAATGAAGAGAAGTGTTTTATAACTCTTGTTATAAACATGGCTGTGGCTACAGTTCCAGTAACCGGACATAGTTTGCAATTGCTAGAGCTACGGCAGTCTGTTTCTCTCAGTGAAACAGCTTGTGCGTACGTGCAATAGTGCAAATTGGAACTTAACCTTTTTGTCAAGAAACACTAAACCCTAACCGAAAAACCCTACTATCCCGGAGGCTCAGATGTACGAAGGGGTGCTCTAAAACAAAACGCTAGACCCCAATTCCAACCCTACGACCCCGGAGGCTAAGATGTACGAGAGGGTGTTATTTCTTGACCTATGCTCTAAAAACTTAACACTAAACCCAAATCCAAACCCTACGACCCCGGAGGCTAAGATGTATGAGGTGTTTCTTTCTTGACCTAAAAATGCCAAAAAAAAATAGCAAAAAGTTAATTTTTACAAAAGAAAAAAAACAAAAACTGCAGCATAGTTTCACTCATTAGTCTTGACCGGATTTGAACTGCTGACCACATCTGTGCAATCCACACCAGCCTCTCCACTGCACCACCACGACCTTGCTGCATCATCAACGCTGGTTGTTGTATTTATACTCGGTTTCTATAATAAATCCGTCTATTATTAAGACTGTGGCGTAGCCCCAGAATAAATATAGGGGTGAAGCCCCTATTACGAGATCTCTAGCTCTGTATACTGTGTCAGGTTACCGGAGCTCTAGACACTTCCTATAAACATCAAGAAACAGAAATAATTTATAATTGTGGTAATACATACTAAATCTTGTCTATACACAATGTGTTGCAACAAATTTGTAGCTTTCTATTCTTCAGAAGTCAAGAAACACGGCTAGCGAGAGAGCCTACTAGAACAGCCTCAAGACCACGCCCACTGACCAAAGTGCCAAAGAAAGGCCTGAAAACACAGAAATATACCATCTCGACTTCAAAAATGTCTTCTGTACGTTCTGTTTTAGTTATCCTATAAGTTTTAAGCTTGTTCTCCAAAATGCAAGCAAGATATGGGAGAAAACGGGCTCCTCATTTGAGTTGCTTTGAGACAAGCCTACTTCATTTCTCCATTGGTTTGCATAGCGGAAGATAGGTAAAACAGTTTCTTTTTCTAGGCGCTTCATAAACCTTATAGCTACTTGTAATAGCTCTTTGGACTCCTCACTGACCAAAGTGCCAAAAAAGGCCTGAAAACACAGAAACATACCATCTTGACTTCAAAAATGTCTTCTGTACGTTCTATTTTAGTTATCCTATAAGTTTTAAGCTTGTTTTTCAGAATGCAAGCAAGATATGGGAAAAAACGTGCTCCTCATTTGAGTTGCTTTGAGACTCGCCCACTTCATTTCTCCATTGGTTTGCATAGCTGATGATAGGTAAAACAGTTTCTTCTTTTTCTAGGCGCTTCATAAACCTTATAGCTACTTGTAATAGCTCTTTGGACTCCTCACACATCACAAAAGAAATACCTTGTGGCTATTTTTTGAGCACATTATGTGTGAATGAGATAGCAAGACTTATTTTGCAGTCATAAATGACAACAATTGTTTCTTTATCAGTAACACAGCAAAACAAGTAGCTACCAGCTTATAACATGTAAATAAAGAAAGAGGTTTAATATAGCCTACAATACCTTTAGTTTCTGCAGCAGACTAAATATTAATAGTTTTAAGCAGCAGTATGCATCTCGACGCACTTTCAAAAACCCACCCCCTGACGCATTAATGTGTTATTGACTGTGAGAGGGTTAACTGCGCTTAATAAGAATTTTTGTTAGCCCTTCACATGTACCTGGTGTATTCCCTCTCTCGTTTTGCAAGTGAAGTTACTCTAATGCACTCTCCAGATTTCCTACTCTATGTTCTACATGTTTCACAAGTGTCATCTCTTCTCGCACACTTTCTGATTTGAGTTCCTGTCTTGCTTTAAGTGTCACTTCTAAGTACACATCCTGTTCTGAACTATCACTCTGTTCCAGTTCCTTTGGACAACTCTTTTTCTCTCTTCTTTCGTCCCTCCTATGTTACCCTATTTAGCATTTACAAGTACATCCATCACTACACATAGGAACTTTCACTCAATACAGGTCTCGATCTCTCTACACGTACATCCATCACTACCAGTAACCTGCTTCACTTAATCGGTTGATCTCCACACAAATCAAAACTAAATTCAACATCTCCATGCCCTCCACTCAGTTTTGAACAACAATGAAGAATTTCATTTCAAAATCATTAAGGACAGTAGAAAGTTTGTCATAGTCACATCATAATTATTACAAGTAAATAAAAAACATCAAAAATTGGAGAATAGTAGGATTGAATGGGGAAAAAAGTAAAGAAACAAGAAGGTAATTGCAAACTGGTGTGTTGAGAAATCTTACACCACTGTATAAAAAATAAAGGCTTCATAAAGTGCTATCATAGTTGGCTGTAAGAATAAATTGCAATGCTTTTGGGTAGTTTTCTTCATGCAGTGGTGTAGGATTTCTTACCACACCAGTTTGCAAGTACCTTCTTTTTTCCTTCGTTTTTACCACATTCAATCCTACTATTTTCCCATTTTTGATGTTTTTTATGTAATTGTTTCTATTCTTTTTTCTTAAATCAAGAAATTACATTCTGTTATGATACTGCTAGGTTAATTATTTTTTTCTAATCACATGTGCATAAATTAAAATGGTGTCAAACCACAAACCCACACGGTGGCTGCAGCTGGATTTTGTCTTTCATTTTGTTCTCTGTCCTCGTTTCTTTTTGAAACTACCTTGGTGGTCTTTGACCTAAGCCCAGAGGAGTCATGTAAAAGGCAACTTCAGCACTTCTCTAGATTAAAAGATTATCCGGTGCATAGAAGAAGATGAAAGAAGAAAAAGTCTGAAGAATTTTGTAGAAATTTGAATTTGGGCCTGTTTTTCAGAAATGCTCTCACTACATTACAGTTCACTTTAAAGGCACCAGGAGAATCACTGTGAAGGAGAGCTCATCTAAGCCAGTTATAAAGGCTGTACAACATAAGATAAAATAGTTATACGTGTTTGAAAATCATTAGATAAAGCATGCAGTGACAAAAGCTGTGTATAACAGGAGAGGACACTATGTTACACTATAAAGGTAAGTTATACTGACAATATGTACACAATACACATTAACATCTTTTGTATAAAATTAGATGCCGCTAACACATCAAGCAATACATCTGTATAACCGTAAAGGACACAATGCTACACTACTAAGGAGGATTATACTAATAATAAGTACACAATACACATTACAATCTTTGGTATACAATTAGATACTTGTAACACATGAAGTATTACATTTGTATTACAGGAGAGGACACTATGCTAAACTACTGAAGTGAATTGTACTAACAATAAGTACTTAATACACAGTGCCATCTTTTATCTACAATTAGATATTAAAGACACGTCAAGCAATACAACAGTATAGCAGTAAAGGACACTATGATATGCTACTAAGGTGAATTATACTAATATTAGGTACATGAAACACATTAACATCTTTTATATACAATGAGACACTCCTAATACATCACGCAATACAACTGTATAACAGTAAATCACAATATGCTCTGTTACTATGGTGAATTGTACCAATAATAAGTACACGATACACATTACCATCATTTATATACAATAAGATATTACAGACAGCACAAGGAATACAACTTTATAACAGGGAAGGACACTATGCTACACGATTAAGGTAAGTTATACTAATAAAAGGTACACAATACCCGTTACGATCTGTGGTATCGAATTAGATATGCGAAACACATGAAGTAATACATCTGTATAACAGTAAAGGACACTATGCTACACTACTAAGGTGAATTATACAAATAATAAGTACACATTGCATATTACAAACTTTTATATAAAATTAAGTACTCCTAACACATCAAGCAATACATCTGTATAGCAGTAAAGGACACTTTTCTATGCTACAAAGGTGAATTATGCTAATAATAAGTACACAATACACATTACCATCTGTATATACAATTAGACACTTGAAATACATCAAGTAATACAACTGTGTAACAGTGAATGACACTATGCTACACTATTAATGTAAGTTACAGTAATAAACAACACAATACTCATTACCATCTTTGGTATAGAATTACATACTCCTAATATGTCAAGTAATACATCTGAATAACAGTGAAGGACACTATGCTACACTACTAAGGTGAATTATAGTTAAAAAAATTACACATTACGATCTTTTGTATACCATTAGATACTTCTAACACAACAAGTAATAGAACTGTGTAACAGTAATAACATTATGCTACGCTACTAAGGTGACTTATACTAATAATAAGTACACAATAGACATTACCATCTTTTATATAAAATTATATTTTAGTGACACAACAAGCAATACAACTGTGTAACAGGAAAGGTCACTATGCTACACTATTAAGGTAAGTTTTGCTAATAATAAGTACACAATACACATTATGATCTTTTGTATATAATTAGATACTCCTAACACATCAAACAATACAGCTGTATAACTGGAAAAGACACTATGCTACACTACTAAGGTAGTGTAGACACAAACTATTATTACCACAAGTGATGTACTGTGCTACAAGGAATGAAGACAAAATACCTGCCTTATTATCAAATCTTCTATGACGTTGATGGATTATTCAAAACATTCTTTACACACAAATATATTGAAAATTGTTACCATGTATTCATTTTACATGTAATCTTTTCAGAATGAATTTAAGAAACTGTTTTAAATGTTTAGTCTTTTCTTTTCTAGGTTTGTGGCACTATGTCCTAAAAAGAAGAATTAGAAGGAAAACATACAGTCTGCTTTGTAAGCAGACTTGGGGTCAATTACAAATTTCCAATTACAATTACATGTTCATATCCATAAATTTGTTCCAAATAGCCTCAATTAAAATTACAATCACATTTCAGGTCTCTCAACTCAGTTACAATTACAATTACATTTTAATTTAATTACAATAATAATTACAGTTTTAAATCATAGTTACAATTAATGATTCAAATAGATTATTACTGAGACAACACCGCTCTGGCCTAAAAATTTTTCCTCCTATACTAATTTCCTTTCTACAGGTGCTGATGGTGCATGTATGGCTAAATAAACTGTGGCTAGTTTAGCAAAGATTGGGTATTTGTCCTTATTTTTTTCCAAAACCCAAGAATATCAATATCGTTATCATCGGCAGCAATGCAAGGAATTGACAAATATGCATTAATCTCAGATGATACTCCAACTTGGATTGCCTGAGTACAGTAAGTAGCACTAGACCGATCTTTCATAAATCCTAAGCCTGGTCCAGCCCTCATTGTAGGAGGAGGAAATCAGCTGGCATCTCTACCTAAGGTGGAGAAATTTCTTCTGCCTTCTTTAACAGTAACACCTTTGTCTCTCCACTTCATCAGTGCACCAATCAAGTTTGTATCTTGGATCTAACACTGTTGCCAATTTAAATATCTCCATTGATTCAAACTTGGAAAGCCTTTCGTCCAATGCATTCTGAAGAGAAGCAACAAGTTGGCAATTATATTTTATGGCTAGTTTTCCAGCTGTTCACCATGAGATTGAACACAAATAATAACCTCACTACCTGTAACAATATTTTGTCCTGAGCAATATTTGTTGCTTCTTCAAAGGGTCTCAAAATCCCACACAAATCTTGCAGTAATTTTATTTCGTGTGCTTTTGACTTATCTAAAAAAGCTATTTCTTGCATAATATCATCTGGAACTTGTACAACACTTCTGATCATTTTGAGTTGACAGTTCCACCTAGTAGCATTAGGAAGTTGTAGTTTATTGCATTTCTCTAAGAGTTCAGAAGCAAGATGAGATTTCCTGACAAAAGACACTAATTTTGAAACTTTGCTAATCACTGTCCTCAACTGGCCAGCATCCCTAAGTCCATCCTTTACAGCTAACTGTAGGGTGTGTGCGAAGCAAGGTATTCGTCAGGGACAGGTGTTTCTACTGCTGCTGACAGGATACTACCTTGAACAAATCCTGCCAAATCCAAAATCATAGGTTTAAGATCATCTTCCTCTTCATCCTCTACTTATTCCTCATCCTCATGATCCTCTTCAGTAGCATACCCAGGTAAAGAGAAGGCTTTTACCATGTGAGCAGCACTGTCAGTAATGACTGCTGTGATTTTATTATGAACACCATATTCTGTAACAATTCGTCATAATGCTGATAAATAGTTTCTCCAGTGTGCGATCCATAAACCCTTCGACATGTTAGCAACACAGACATCAAAGTGAAGTTTTCAATAAAATGCGCAGTAACAGCAATGAAAGACCTCATATCTCTACTGGACCACAGATCTATTGTTAGACAAACTCCAGGTGCTTCTTGAAACTGGAGCTTCATCTTTTGATGAATGTCGGCACATCTGTCAGGAATCAGCTTTGTACATAAATGCTTTCTGCTAGGCATTGTATAAGCTGGCAGGGCCTTTTCTATTACTTCCCTAAAAGCAACACTTTCCACTAGGGAAACAGGTACTAAATCTTTAGCAACAAATGAGACAATAGATTGTGTGAGAGAGATTTGTCTGTCATAGTTGTGGTTCCATTTCCTTAGTGCAGTTGTGTAGTCGGTAACTTTAGCTTGTGTTGCTGGGCTACACTTACTAAGACTTTTATGTATTTCGGGATGTTTCCTCTAAAATGAGACATACTTAAAATGCCACATTCTGATAAAAATGCTGCTTAGCTTACCTTTAGATGTGTAATAAAGTTTGAAGTTGCCTTATATGATCCAGACACTTTAACTTTACAGTGCTTACAAACTGCTTTGAATTTTGTAAGACGAGCATCAGTACTTTCAGCTTCAGGTAGGTTGTAATGATCAAAAACAGGAGAATTTGCCATGACAGAACTGAACACGTGAAACTAAAACAATCACATGACTTTACAGGTGGAATATGCATGCATAAAAGTCTATGGTTTAGTTATCTCCTTTGGTGTAAATGTGCCTTATCAGGTGATGTAATTTATCATTAGTTACAATTACAATTACAATTACAGTGCATAGTTTGAAATATATGTCAATTACAATTACAATTATGTAATTGTAATGGCAATTGACCCTTAAATTACAATTACAATTGTAATTGACCCCAATTCTGTAAGTGCGTAATAGTCTACCTTTGTTCTCAGAGCGCTATCAGGCAATGCACACGATAGCTGGAATGGTCAATGGGTACTTCCTTAGTTTGCTTGATGGCTAGAAGAATCAGAAAAAAGTCAAACTACAACCTAAATTTTGAGCGCTCATATGGCATACCAAGTGGGACAAAAACAATGAGAGTGACACAACATTATGCCACATGCAACATGCGTAAAATGAACAGTTATTTGTGGAAGGAGCTCCAAAGCTTTGGCCTCTCGCAAAAATGGCTGACTACAATGTCGTTGACAATGACCAAGCTATTTGGGGATAGAAAGACTTGTTTTCTGAGGTAGAAACTTTTCTAATACGCTCAAAGAGAGAAATAGGTTGCTGTTTGTATGATTATTCTGAGTTTGTACTTGGAAGGCTTCATAATTGAGTACAAGTACTCTTGAGGGTCCTTTGTAATGTTTTATCTACAGTAAACGAGTCAGAAGAACTAACCACATTGCATCATTCTGTAAATGAGCTGATAGACAGTTGTATGTTGCTAGTGACATTGAGGCAAAACTATGTAGACCGTATGGATGCCACATTGGTATCAATGGCAGCTTCAGATGAATATGTTGTGCCAATGACAGTTAATGGACTTGGTCGACCTCATTTAGCAATTTGTGGAGATCAGCTTGAATATCTCCGAAATTTGAATTTGTCTTGGAGTGAGGTAGTAAGATTACCAGGTGTTTCTTGTATGACAATATATAGGAAGAGACAACATTTCAACATGGATGAAAATGATATCTGTCAAAGTATTAGTGATCAAAATCCAATACGCTTCTGAAGGAAATTAGAGCACAGATGCCAAATGCTGGGGAGACTGTTGTTATGGAACAACTTCGGTCATGGGGATATTTTGTTTCTTGTCAACAATTAAGGGAAGCAAATCGTCAGACTGATCCAAGCAATACACCACTTAGGTGGTGAGGTATATTAACTACTCGTCATCCATATTCAGTTCCTGCTCCTAACTCCTTGTGTGGCATGTAGGTATGTTTGGATATTAAGATTAGTTATGTGTGGTACATGTACATGTTTAAAATTTACTTTTGATTATTTTAATGGTGAGCATTAACCATGCATTACTCTATAGATGGACATCAGAAACTGATTAGATTGGGCCTCGTGACTCATTGTGGCATTCATGGATACAGCAGAATTATAGTTTATTTAGTGTGTAACAGCATAGATTGAGTAGGAGAACTGGATTGGAAACGGATATCGATCACGTGATTTTTCATGTTAGTTTAATAGTGTCGTTGGCACGCACCTTTGATGAATATCCTTGTTTTGCTTGTGGGTGTGGTTTAGCAGCTATGGCGGTTGTCTTATTGGCAAGTTAGAGTGGTAAAACAAGTGATAAACAGCAATAATAGACAGTATTTCTCTTTAATTTATATACATTAAGGTTAGTAAAGGTGTCATGTTTACTTTTCCTTCATAAAAATAAAGTATTTAAAGCTATTTACCTCATTCCAACAATTACTATAGTACAATTCACACCTACATTCACCCTTATTGTACCTGTTTTGATTTAATGATATAATTTACTTCTGTTTTAAAGGGTTTTAATTCTACCTTGTCATGCATCCTTATGGAATGATATGCTAACTTGGCTTAATTTGCATTAAGTTAACTTAGTATAATACATAAATGATGCATTTTATTAATGTGTTTTGTGTACTTGTGCCAAGCTACCAAGTCTTCAGTTTTAATTGTTCTATCTCTTGAGCATTAGTATGAATATGTTAGAATGGAACTGTAAAAAGTTTACGTCTATACTTTATTACAGGTTTTACTTGTTTATGATGGGACGAAAGCACAGTCTTTCTTATAAAAAATTATGAAAGAAAGAGACAAAGCTCTTCAATCTCTAGCTGTCTTAGCAGTACTACAAGTGACTTGGAATCATCTTTATCTAACAATGATGAACATAATTCTACCAGCACATGTACATCAGACACAAATACAAATACTTCACCCATGTGTGTCCCTGTGCCTCTGCCACAATCTCCACTTGCTTCTCCGATTCCTCAGGCTCAGACTGAACCCAATTATAATGAGTTGGTACAGTTACAGTCAGGTCTTTATTTTCCTAACAAATCATTGAGTGACCAAAGTCCAGATGATTTAAACAAGTTACTCCTTTGTAAAATATCTCAACACCTTACATCCTCTACCTCATCCAGCACCAGTTTGAGAGTAACACACTGCTTAAAGGGTAACTAAGATTATTTTTTTTGATTTTTCAATAATCAAATCACAGTATCTATATAACAAATGAACAACAGTTATGCACTTATTTCCATCAAAAAGTCTTTCATTTGCAAGAAAATGCACTTTACATTTCATCTTTTTTGTTGGCAGCCATCTTCTTCCAGTTTCAGCAACAATGCGGGGGAGTGCAATTCGTGATGTCATCAGATGCATTGATGGCTGTTCCTTGCATCTCTTTCATGCAGAATAGATGTGTTACAATAGCTGCAATAGTAGAAAACAAGGACAATTTTACACTGCTTCCACTCCCAGATGATACTGTCATAAAGAATATGTGGGTTTATCAGCTGAAAGAAGAACTTGAAATGAATGGTCAGGCCCAAGAATGTGCTTAATTTTTACAGCAATCATATCACCATATCATCTGGGAGTGGAAGCAGTATAAAATTGTCCTTGTTTTTGTATTATTGCATCTATTATAACATATCTATTCTGCATGAAAGAGATGCAAGGAACACCCATTAATTCATATGATGACATCACAAATTGCACTCCCCCGCATTGTTGCTGAAACAGAAAGAAGATGGCTGCCAACAAAAAAGATGAAATGTAAAGTGCATTATCTCACAAGTGGAAGACTTTTTGATGGAAATAAGTGCATAACTGTTGTTCATTTGTTGTATAGATACTGTGACTTGATTATTGAAAAATCAAAAAATAATCTTAGTTACCCTTTAACAGTTAACTCAGATTAAACATGGTTATTATACTCAGAACAACATCTTGTAGACAACACTAAATGAAGCGCTTTGTCAGAAATTCCAGTTACATTAAACGTGGAAAGTTTACAGCAACTAATCAATATTCTTGACTGTTCAAATGTCTGTGTGGGTCAACCTGATGTGCATCTAGTAAAAATGGTAAAGGCAAAGAAGGGAAAGGTACTATCAAAAGATGGTAAAGTTGCTGCTTTTGTTGATGATTCAGCAGTTGCTACTGTAAAAGGTACTACTTATTATGGTACAGTTTCTACTAGAGAATGTGAAATTGTTTCATGGAATTTCTGCTGTGACTCATGTAAATTGTATCGACCTAATCTTAGAACTATGTATCATAGATGGAACAAGCGTTGTGCAGATGAATCATCACATGTCAGTGACTGAAGCAGTCATACTAATGATACATACTTATCGACACCAGAAAAAAAAGCAAAAAGTGACGATTTGAAAAGACGTGTACATGCTGCTCAAGAAACAATTAAGAGATTAAAAGATAAGATCAGGAAGCTATCAGAAGACAATGGCACCTTTGTTGACAAGGACATAAATGAAGATATGCTGAATGTAATGATTAATAGTAATGATAATGAGAAGAAAGCATATCCTGAGGGAACTTTTTCGAGATTGTTTTGGGAAGAACAGCTAAAGGCCGCATCAGTCAAAAATGCTCGCCTCATTAGGTGGCACCCAGTGATGGTGAAATGCTGCCTTAATCTTAAGCTCCTCTCCAGCTCAGCATATCTTGCTATGAGAAGTGGCTTTATTAATATGCCTACAGAGTGCACGCTTCGGGACTATGTCCATTACACTTTTAACAAATGTGGTTTTCAAGATACAGTGCACCAGCAGCTTCTTCAGGAAGTGGATTAGGCAAATATTCCATCAAGCCGTCGTTACGTATTTTTAATTTTAGATGAAATGAAGATAAAGGAAGGACTTGTCTATAACAAGTTCACTGGAGAGATTGTAGGGTTCACTCAACTTGGTGATGTTAATGATGATCTTCGAAGACTAGAGGAAGGAACTGATCATCCTCCATCTGTGGCTACATACACATTGGCATTAATGGTAAGAGGTTTGCCATACAAATTGGAGTTTCCTCATGCCCACTTTTAACTAATGGAATTACTGCTGATACTTTATGTCCGATTGTCTGGGAAGGTATTCGTAACCTAGAATGTAGTGATTTAAAAGTATTATGTGTAGTTGCTGATGGGGCAAGTCCTAACAGGAAGTTCTTTCGAATGCATTGTCTCGAGCATAAGTATAAAACTATCAATCCATATTCATCATGTCATCGCTGGTTACACTTTGTTGTTGATCCGCCACATCTCATCAAGACAGTGAGGAACTGCTGGTCCCATTCAGGCCAAACTGGCACTAGATGGATGACAGTAAGTCAATTTTACTAGTGTTAATAATTATTATGGATGTATGATAGGTAAATGAGAAATTCATTGAATGGAGGCAGATGTGGAACCTATATAACATGGTATCTGATGTTGCTGTTGGATCTCTAGGCCTCAATTTCACCCAAATTGAAATTGGAGCACTTAAAACTAACTTCTTTTTCTCGCATGCGAGTCAATCTAGCAGCTCAGGTACAATGTACAAATGTAAATAATGTATGCTGTGTTACCATACAATATTTATAGGTTTTGAGCAAAACTGTTGCTGATATTTTTGCTTACATTGGAGACGAAAGTACTGAAGAAACCCAGAAGTTTGTCTTATTATTTGACAAGCTTTTTGATGGCTTGAATGTAAGAGATGACACACAGTGGTGCCAGAAAAGAAAACCAGATTTGAAGCCATACAGGGAAATTGATGACGAAAAATTTGAAGTAAGGTCATGACATGTATGTGTTTATATTTCACCTACATAGTGGTTGGAAGAAACTTTTCTTGGCTGCTTAAATGAATGAAAGCTAGTGTTATAAGTTGTACTGATTTGAGTAGAGATGCACAGAGTAAACTTTTGTTAAGCCGTGAGACTCAGGAAGGACTATATATTACAGGTACATGTACATGTTACATGTGTATGTCATGAAGCAAACAATATCTTTTATAGTGAAGTCATTTATTGAGATGACGAAATTTCTACTTACAGAAAATCCTGGA
Source organism: Amphimedon queenslandica (assembly GCF_000090795.2). NCBI lineage: Eukaryota > Metazoa > Porifera > Demospongiae > Haplosclerida > Niphatidae > Amphimedon > Amphimedon queenslandica. The sequence continues at coordinate 99,290 of NW_003546332.1, read as the reverse complement.
GATTTGTTTCTCAGCGAGCGAATATCCCACGATCCATCAGAAAATTATTTTAGCAAGCAGAGGGCACGTGGAAGTAGAAACCACAATCCGACCATACAACAATGCCTTCATAATGCAGCTGCAATTCAAGTACAGAAATCTCTGGCAACTAATCCCATTCATGGTAATTCTAAGAGAAATTTGGTAGATTGTGAAGAGGTGGTTGATGATACCCCTTTACCAAAACGTAAAAGGCGAAAATAATCTAAGATCTAATTGTAACTGTAAATTGTAATGCTCTCTCTCTCTCTAATTAAAATAAGTGTTGTAACATTCAAAGTAAATGTATACTACTTTATATAGTTCTTTCTATTTCTCTCTCTTTCTCTTATTATAAACTTACTCTAGCTCTCCTAATTTTTTAAAAGAATATTTTATCAAGACATAATGTACATTAAATGACAAAATCATAATATTAATTTTGTAGTGTCTTCCTTAAGCTAGCTTCTTTCTGTGTAGCTTTTTTATGACTGTTTGTATTCTTCCATCCAGGTTGAGGCAAGTGAAAAACCTCTGATTGTGACCCATAGCGATACAATATCAGAAAAAAGTTGTTCACAGTCTTCTGGAGAATCAATATCCTGGGACGTTAGAGCCCAGTAGAATTGTAAATCTTCATCCTCCATCACCTTGATAAAAACTTTCTTAAAAGTATCTTCATCAGATTGGTTAATGACATGACGAGGAAGTAAACAACACATTTGCTTCTAATTCAATGAAGAAAGTGAACGTAATGTCATTTATTGGCATCAATCCTCCTCTATTGACTTGGTGGAACCATTTTGTTGTATGTTCTAACTCGTCTCAATCATCTGCTGTAACAGTCATTTGCCCCAAACACTGTTCATATTGCAAATAAACATCACTAGATTTATTTTCATACTTCTTTAAAAGAGTACGAACAACATATTCTTCTCATGTAAAGTAAGATCATCTTTTAAGAGTGCTGCACCAGTTTGCTTTTCTGTGGCACAATTCTCCTTTACAAGAATTCTAAATGTTTCTTCAAATAGTGACTGCTGGGGTATGCAGTATAGATCTGAATCAGCCCACGAGGCTGACATTTTCAAACTCTGAATTAGCTCTTTCCACGAAGTAAAAAGTATACTGCTAGTGACTAATCTGAGTTTATGAAATTCTCTCCATAGGTTCTCTTTTATTGTGCTTTTAACACGATACTTCTTGCTAACAGCATTGATCAAATCATTAGGACAGAGAGTCACTTCAGTGTTAAACTTGCAAAATGCCTCTGTAAATTTGTCATCTTCTATTAATAAAAAGATAATACTTAGAATCTCTTTAGCACTGCTCGATGTAGGAAGAGTGGCCTGCAAATGGACGAAAGCTAATCAGGTAGCTGTCAACTGTGCTCCACAGGAAGTTGCCATTTTTAGATTACATAATGCGAAACATGGATAGTTGGTAGAGATATTCCCGTCTCCAATCCAGTTCCCCTACTCAATCTATGGTAGCAGTAACAACAAAGCTCACACAGTTTATAATTTATTTTGAAAAGCAGTTTAGCAGTATGGCATTCCATCAGGAGTGAGATCTGATCAGGGCAGAGACAATTATCTCATAGCTGTGCACATGCTGCAACACAGAGGAATTGAGAGGAATAGCATGATCACAGGTAGTTCAACTCACAATCAAAGGATTGAATGTTTTTGGAGGGACATGCATCGATGTGGTAATGTTGTTTTATCGATTGTATTATTACTTGGAACACCAGGGCTTTCTAGATCCAGATAATACCCTTTGTTTTGCTCTGCACTATATTTATGTACCTCGCATAAATCAATCTATTAAAAAGTTCAAGCATGGGTGGAATCACCACGGAATTCGAACAGAACACAATCTTTCCCTTCATCAGCTTTTTGTTATAGGAGCTTTGCCATTACAAAGAAGTAACTTTATTCCTCTGAATTTTTTTTAAGATGTCGACAATAATGTATGGAGTTGATGAAGACACTTCAGAGCAAAGTGACTATACCGTACACATTCCAGCAAATCTGTTTGAATTATCCAATCAACAAATGACTCAGTTACAAAATCTTATCAACCCCTTGCAAGAAAGTGATGAATTTTGTGTAGATCTTTTCAGAAGAACATGCCAATTTCTTATAAATACTTAAACTATTGGTTAATAATAATTTAAGTTTTCTTCTTTAATTCTCTAAACAAAATGGGATTCATTTCAATGATTTTTACAAAAAATTGTTAGTATAATACCTTACTGCTCTGAGAATTGTATGTTTATGCACGAGTATTGATATCAAGGTACTATATGAACACTGAATTGGACATGTATAACACCTCACTTGTTTTGGCTTATTAAATTTTAGGCATACTGCTAATTCCAATAATAAAATACCCATAACAAATATTCCCATAGTAACTGTATTAACATATTTACTCTGTATTGTAGGCTACTATGATTGCAATGGTGCATGCAGCTACAGGCATCAACATAAAAGCCAAACTTATTGTCATGTTAATGTATGTGCAATGAGATACTGGTAGTAATTAAAATAAGATAGTTAATGAAAACAAAAGGATGTTTACAAAAGGCCATAAACTGTTTCAGCATTGGTGAGACAATGGTAAGGGATTAAGATAATGAACATAACGAAAAATGTTTACAAAGGATGAACAAGACAAAAAACAATACCCATCAAAGAACTTCTGATATAAAGCTTCAAAAAAGACAGAAAACAGGTCTCTTGCTACACCACCAATATCAATTCCTCTCTGATGAACTCAACACGAAACGGGTGGACCTCCAGTACTTTGTATGAATCAACTGAGTAAAAGCATTAATTCCTCCCAAACATTGTGTGAAAACTGATGAGCTCTATCCTTCATCTTAGCAAAGGCATGCTTCATAATGTCATCTTCATGTGAGCTTATACTATATAGAAAAGTTCAAAACAGAGTAGCTTCAAAAGTGACAATGGATAAACCAAGTAACATTTTGTGCCAAGCAGGGGAACACTATTTTATTAGATAAAAAATCAGTCTCTAAAAGGCATGTGAAAATATTGCGCCAATTGTCTTCAAAGCTGAAATGTTCAAACGTGGATGAACAACAAGACAAAGAAACAGCACGCATCAAAAACTTCAGATACAAAGCTTCAAAAAGGCAGAAAACAGGTCTCTTGCCACACCTAATATCAATTGCTCTCTCTCTCTCCAATGAACTCAACACAAAACGGGTGGACCTCCAGTACTTTGTATGAATTATAGACTGCTAGCACATAATATTTAAACAAAGTAAAACATTTCTCACAAACTGCCATTAACATAATGTGCTGCAAAGGTTTACACAAATATCACAAATTTGGACAGTTTGTCTACAACTGAAAGGGAGAGGGAATATTTACAAACTCCATTGGCAAAATATGATAAGCATGCAAAGGGTAGTTACAAACAAACAAGATGCAGTTGTATTTTAACTATAACTAAACCATTCACAAATAATGAAACTAAAATATTGTAACTAATAATTGCACTATATCAACGAAAATAAAAGACATGGTATAAAATTTATTATACCATCAAGACAAAGATCTTACGAAATATTTATCAAGCTAAAGAAACTGAAACGAAACAATTCCGCTCTGAAATAGCAAAGCTAAAATGTCATTCCACTGCTTCTAATCAAGTACAGGCATCACTAAATCATAGTGATTACTATTAATGTGGTACAGATGCAACATGACTTTCATGGGTGTCTTGCAAGTTTCATTTGTGAACCGAAGCACATAAGTATGCCAATTAAACAATTAAAAATATTCTGAGAATTGAAAAATTAAAATATTCTGAGAATATCATAATCTTAACTTGAAACATTGTGGCAGCTGCAATTACCTCATATTTAGTCAACCATGAGGTTCCTAAGTAGAGTTTATGTCTGTTTATGTGACTCCTCACTGCTTTTAATGCATCAGTATTGTAATAAATTCCCGCACGAATGAGTCTACCAAAGGTAAGAACATTGGCAGGGTCAATCATGATGTTAGTTAATGACAAACAGACTACAAAATGATTGTCTTCATTACCAGTAATTACTTTTAAAATTGTCCTATAGAAACATGCCCCATCTCCGATAATCTCATCCCCGATATGTGGAGCAATTTCTCTGCAAGCAATCTGCTTGACAGCATCAACACATTGAACAACTGCGATACCAGAAAGCTTTGATATAATTGCAACTGCTTCTTGTACCCAATCTCTATTGGTAGGAGGTGGTAACATTTCATGCACAACCTTTGAAGCACCCTTGGTCTTTTCTGAAATGATTTTTTGACTACTTTTTGAACCACAAAGTCATTGTGAGGAACAGTTCACAATCTACTGCAGTCTTTCATTTTGAATGGAAAAGGGGTCAGCAAGCACCTTGGTACAGAGAGCTCCAACTTCTTATTTTGAAACAAACTTGGAGTGCATACAGAAGGAGAACTTACTTCTTCAGCCACTGCTATACGGAAACTTTGCTGTTTTAATTTCGATGGACTCGGTGTCTTTAATCGTGAAGGGCACTTACTTGAAGATACCTGTACCTCCCATATCTTGTGGATGGATGTCGGAATACTTTTAGATGGAACATGAGTTACAGTACTGAGGAATCCCACTCTTTATTTTGCAACAAAATTGGAGTAAGAACAAAAAGAGAACCCACTATTTCAGCCACTGCTAAATTGGAACTTTGCTTATTCAATTTTGATGGGCCTGGGGTCATTGATGGTGAAGGGCACACGCTTAACGATACAGTACCTCCGGCATGTTGTTGATAGAAGTTGGAGTACATATGAAGTGAGAGCCTACTTTATTAACAGTTGATACAGTGTGTGAAATGTGCACCACAGGAGTATTTTGCTGTGGAATTTGTGGTAGAACAGGAGCATTGAATGGCGAACAGCATTTCGATACAGATAACTTCAACTTTTTACCAACAATACAAGATGGAGTGGACACAGTAGGAGAGCCTACTTATTCAACAGTTGATGCATTGCATTGCACAATGACACTTCCAAGGGCCATGGTACTTTGGTCTTTAATTTTTGATAGAACTAATAGAGAAGCGACTTTCTGTGAAAACAGGCCCATTCTTTAAGTGCTGGTGTCAACAAGGCACCAGCAGGAGTGACATTATCAGGGCAATCCCGTTTGTGAGATGGAAAATTAAGACATGCACACAATTTAATAACCATTTCATCACCTGGGGAACTTCGAAAGTCATAAAAATCATCGTCATATTCAGATAGATTGTCATCACTTTTGGATGCATTGATGTCACAGGAGGTATCAATTCCAGTAGCAGTATCACAGTTTCTCTTCAGTGGACAACTCTATATATCAAATAATAAAAATTTGCCAGAAAAAGAATGTTATGACATTTATGGCCTTATCTCATTTTCATTACAATGAACTTGTCAATTTTCTCAAATCACATCACATTTCCTTAAGATCTGTGTGTCATTAGTCCGGAAGACATTTCTTTAAACTGAAGCTGACACGTCACATACTTAATGGTAGCTGTGGGATATCTCAAGAGTTGTAGAGGACATCCACATAGCCAGGGAGAGGTAAATGCAGAGAGAAAGAAGAACACTGACAACGTTCAGACTCAGAGAATTGCCACGTCAGAATAATCACTATCAACTATGAGGACAGGCAGCAGTACTAAGAGCCATTACAACCAACGCCAGTCACATAACTACGATCCAGAATAAACCTTTTGACGAAGGAGACACAATGGAGCAGTTAGACACAGCTTTAGCATGGATGACATGGTTCCAACAGGAGCATAAAGAACAACAGGCTAGGGCAGAGGAGCATAGGCGAGTTTAGGAGCTGAGAAGACAGCAGCCCAAGGAACACCAGATGCAAGTTAGGACTATGCACGACCAGCATACTGATCAGCTACAAGCTATGACAGAGACCCTGAGGGAGCGACAACCAACAGAACATTTAAAGTTTGCTCCATACAAAAAGGGCGAAGATACCCAGGATTTCTTAGAGGCATTCAAAGGAATCATGGAGCTGCAGCAAGTTCTCGAGGAAGAATGGATACACTACTAAAAGGAAAGGCCCGTGCCGTTTGTACTGATCCAGAGACGACTGGTGCAGGATACGATGCTGTTAAGGTAGAGATCCTGAGTGCATTCAGTATCAATTCAGAGAGGAGTATGAAGCAGTTTTGAGCGTTAGCTTGGCCTAGGAACTGAGAGCCAATGGAATGGGTAAAGGGGATGAAGCAGGTGAGGAGATGGCTACACCCAAAAAATGGAGTAGAGGCTGTGATGAACAAGATTGTGGTAGAGCAATTGCTCACTGGACTACAAAACGACCTGAAAGTTTTTGTAGCATCGCATTACCCAGGGACTCCTACTGTTGTGGCAAATCTAATCGAGACATGATTCTGCCCATGCTAATGGGGCATACCAGCAGATAAGAACATGGTACCAGGAACAGCCTGATCACAAAAGATCAAATCATTCAAGAAAGGAATCAGGACCAAGGAAATGAAACAGCAGGACACTGAAGGAGAGGAAATAGATGGCAGAGATAACTTGCTACAAAATCTATTAGAAGGGATACTTTGTTAGCAGTTTGACAGAGACAACTTATCAAGTATGTGAGGAAGTGGTGACAGCTAATTTTATGCGAGAAGAAGGCAATGGGAGAACTGTGACGAGGATACTTATTGACAGCTAAGCTTCCAGGACTATTGTGATTAAAGAGCTGTTTGCACCAGTAGATATTAAGGAAGGAGAATTCATCACGGTGTCATTTGGAAACGGAGCTACAGGCAAATATCCACTGCCATCAGTACAGATAAAGCTTGATGGCGAAGAGTACTAGGAAAGGCTGCAGTTGTAAGTGGCCTTGCAGAAGAGGTAGTGATGGGGAGAGACGTCCCATGGAAAGACACAAGGTAAGACAATTGTGTAAGAAGGATCAGCTAGACTATTTGTTGCATCAACTGGCAAAGGAAAATGGAGTACATCTAGAGGATGGAGTAATGGCAGTAATTACTTGCTCACAGAAAAAGAGACTGCATAAGACTGGGACTCGGGAGGAGCTACCAGGAGAAAAACTGCTACAGAAGAAGACTGGGACTTGAGAGGAGCTACCAGGAGAGAAACTTCTACAGAAGACTGGGACTCAAGAGGAGCTACCAGGAAGGAAACTGCTACAGAAGAAGACTGGGACTTCAGAGGAACTACCAGGAGCAGAACTACTACAGAAGACTGGGACTTGTGAGGAGCTACCAGAGGGAAACTACTACAGAATACTGGGACTCGAAAGGAGCTACCAGGAGAGGGACTAGATCTAGATCTACTACAAAAGAAGGCTGGTACTTGGGATGAGCTACCAGAAAAGGAGCTAGTAGAGACGACTGAACTTGAGAGGAGCTACTACTAGTCGTCTGGAACTCGAGAGGAGCTACAGAATGAGACTGGAACTCAATAGGTGCTACCAGAGGAAGAGCTACTACAGAAGGAGACTGGAAGTCAATGGGAGCTACCTGAAGTGTTTGGAGTGGAGCCATTGGAGATCTAAGGACTGAAGACAAGCTATCTAAGATATTTGGGACTTACCTGGAGACATTTAGGACTGGGAAGGAGCCATTGGGAGCTGATGGCAAACTATTGGAGAAAGGAACTATTAAAAAGAATTCTAGTTCGATAAGGAATTATTGGAGGAAGAACCAAGGAGCAGGGAATATCTAACTAGAGAGGCAAGGCAGGAACATAATTGCAGATGGATGAGGACACAGACTATGATACAACTTAAAAAGGAGCAGGAGGGAGATGGCGAGATACAATAATGGATGAAGCAGGAGGACCCTAGCAGGATCAAGCATGTGAAATCCGACTATGGAAACCAAGAGGAGCCACGGGCACCACCTATAACAGATTGTTCTGCTAAAAAGATATCGGGACCGGGTGATTAATTTAGCACATGACAACCATTTGCGGGACATCTAGGACATGAGAAGACTACAATGAGGATACTACGACATTTTTAATGGCCAACACTGTTCATTGATGTAAGGAACTATTGAGACCTGTAACAAATGCCATATTTATGGAGGACAAAGAGGGATAGCCCCACTCATACCACTACCAATCATTGGGAAACCATTCAAACGGATTGCCATGGACATAATGTGAACACTTCCCAGGACAAGACATAACAACCGTTTCCTTCTACTAGTAAGCGACTATGCTATAAAGTACCCAGAGGCTATACCTTTGAGAAACATTGAGCTTTTAAGGTGGCAGAGGTTTTAATTGACTTGTTTGCAAGACACAGGATACCGGACAAGATTCGCACGGATCAAAGGACAAACATCACATCATCTCTTCAGGGGGAGCTGTACAAATTGATGTGAGTATCAGTGCTACGGAGTAGCACCTATCATCCACAGAGGGACAGGTCAAATGCTTCAGTACGACATTAAAAGCAGTGTTAAAGATGGTTCTGAGGGAGAGGAGAGTGGGATATTTTGTTACCACAAGTTTTATTTGCTTACCTCCCCAAGCTACTTTAGGTTTTAGCCCTTTTGAGTTACTGTATCGATGAGATGTTAGAGGACCATTAGACGTGCTACAGGACGAATTCAGAGTGAGATTGTGGAGACAGACAACCTTTCATACATAATGGATATCAGACAGAGAATGGAAGATGCCAGAGAGAGTGTAGAAGAAAATGCTAGGGAGGCTCAAGTTACACGGAAAGAGTATTATGATCAGAAAATGAGAGAACTGATATTAAAGCCAGGTGACAAGGTGTTACAATTACTGCCAAGTAGCAGAAAGAAGTTCATGGCAGACTGGTAAGGGCCATATGAGATTCTGAGATGTACAGGAAAAGTGAAGTATGAAATTTTGTTGCCAGATAATGGAGTACGGAAGCAGATTTTACATCAATCTCCACAAGAAATTGCAAGAAAGAGCCACTGAAGTAAATGCAGTTATTCAAGATGAAGGACTGCAGGAGTACTTCTGGAGTGAGGATAAAGAATTACAATATGGTAAATAATTGACAAGGGATCAACCACAGGACATTGATCGACTGCCAGCTAAATTTTCAGAAATTACAAAGGGTACACCAGGGAAGACACACAAAGCAACACACAGAATAAGAACACTAGAAGCTATTCCAGTGAGACAGAAGAAGTATCGAATATCACAAGCATATTAAAAGGTCATGAAAGAGATGGATGAAATAGAAAATAATGGAATAATTGAGAAATCTGTGAGCGAATGGGCCTCACTGATGGTCACTGTAAAGAAGAAAGATGGAGGAGTTAGTTTATGCGTTTATTACAGGGGATTAAATGTGGTAACTAAATTTGATGCCTTTTCATTGCCTAGGATGGAAGAGCTAAGTAGCAGAAGCAAAGCTTGTTGCAATCATGGATTTCGCTAAAGGATACTGGCAAGTATCCTGAACGACAACAACAAAAAGGAAACAGCTTTTAGTACCCCAAATGGACTATTCCAATTTATCACTATGCCATTTGGACTAAGCGGAGCACCTGCCACATTCCAACAAATGATGGACAATGTACTAAAATGACTATGCAGGCGTGTACTTGGATGACATTGCCGTAAATAGCACCAATTGGGAGATACATCTAGAGCATCTGGAGAAGATTTTCCAGTAACTGAAAGAAGCTAATTTAACTATAAAAATTGCTAAATGTGTATTTGGAAAAGAAGACTGCATGTACATGGGATATAAAAATGGGAAAAGAGTCAGACCAGAGGACATCAAAGTACAAGCAATAGCTCAGATGGAGATTGTTAGGGCTAATCTGGGAATGACCGGTACTACAAAATTATGCCACGGTTGCAGAACCTTTAACTGAATTAACAAAGAAGAATGCACCACAAAAGATCTCATTGGATAGTCAAGCTAATAACGCCTTTACAAGATTGAAACATCTCCAGATTAATGCACCACTAATGAGGAATCCTGATATCACGTGAACTTTTATGTTACAAACTGATGCCACTAGAGTAGGAGTGGGAGCTGTACTGAATCAGGTAGAAGACAGGAATAAAGCCATAGCTTATTTTAGTAGGAAATTACTCCCATGAGAAAAGGCCTAATCCACTGTAGAGAAACAGTGTTTAGCAGTTGTACTATTGGTACAACATTTTAAAGTTTATCTAATGGGGAGACACTTTCTCATCTACATCGACCATAGAGCACAACAAAGATTGAATAAGTTCAGGTAGAAGAATGCTCGCTTAAAGAGGTGGAGTTTATTGCTCCAGCCCTATCCCTTTAATATTGAACATTGTAATAAATCTAAGAATCCTAACACTAATGCTCTGTCAAGACTGTATTCAGAGGAGCACTTTGTGCTAAAGAAAAAGTGAGGAATTGTGGAGGACTGAACAAGGTTAGATGTACAGTAATTAAAAAGACTTCATTAATTTAATATTTTCTACAGTTATCTCAGTGTTGACTAGTAGCTGAATAGAGTCAGTCAAATATTTACAATTAATAAGTGTTGCTTTGTGTGTTGGCAGTAACCTTATAATTTATGTAATCTTTTCACAGGCTTTAAATGATGTATATGTGGCGTGGTCAAAGAAAATCGACCTAAACAAAAAATTGGAAAATTATATTATTGTATCAAAAATTGCTTTTATGATTAACCTTTGATTGGTGCTTGTTGTGCGTCAATGCCGCTTACTCATCTCGAGTTAAAAGTCTTCATTTATCGTTCCAAGCAAGAAGTGGAGAAATTGCTGGAAAACCAATTTTTAATTTTTCCATTTACTTTGAGTTATAAATGACATCACATGACAGATCACATGACCATACAAGTTCAAAATGGAGAAAAATTTGCTTGAAGCTGTTGCTACCGAGGGGTTCGCAACGGGGCAAATTGGTGTACGGATTATAAAATCCTAGGTTGATTATTAGAGATGTTCAGATTATTTCTGGATTCTTAGAGATTACTAATTTTTATGATAATAATGATTATTGGCTGGATTATTGATTATTTTCATGGATTATTGATTATTTCTATGCATTATGGATTATTTCATGGATTATTTGATTATTTCATGGATTATTTGGATTATTGGTATGGATTATTTGATTATTTCATAAATCATTTTGATTATTTCCTAGATTTTTGGATTAATTGATTAGTACATGTATGTCAAGAAGTACTAGTGGTGGAAAAGACATTGAAAAGAAAAGGGACAGATTTCTGTATGACACATTTAGTTTCTAGTTATCTTTTGAAGTGTTACAGCATTGACCGTACCAATCTTGTCATCACTACTGAATGCATCTACACACGTCACATGGTACCAAATAGTGAACCCATCACACTGTACCATGCTTGATCCATTGCCTCCACAACAGCATATAGGACAGCTGTAAATATAAATTTCTTTGATTACAGGGTTTTGATGCCTTCGAGCTTTCGCTACCGGAAAAGTTTTCATTTTTCTTTCTTCTACACACTGCATAAAGTGTGCTCTCATATCTTCCTGGCAAAAAATCACAGTAGCTGGGTCTATGTTATGGGCAAGGCTTGTAGCAATAGCAACAGCATGAAGACCACAATCTGTACATCCTGTTTGCTTCCAATGGATATAATGCTGACTGATGTCAAAGCAGTTACTGCTTGTTAGAAGTTGAGCTATCACATCATCTGTATTGAAAAGCAGTGTGGAATATGCGGAGTCATTGTATAAGCATGTCACTTTACTAAGAGTGTTCTCACAATTCACTGTACTTAAAACTGACCAATGATCTATGTTAATATTATCTGGGTTATTTACGTTTAATATTTGAATGACATTTTGATAGTGAGTTAGTGGCTTTGATAGTTGGCATATTGTAGTCTATAACGCATTCAAATGACTAAGTTGAGCCTTTAAAAGTCTTTGTGCTGCTGTGATATGGAGCAGAAAGTTGCTGCCTATATGTAATTGCCATCTTCCCTTTTTCTGTCAACATGAGCTTATCAATAAAAATCCACTTTTTTGACGGACTCTATGCATTTTCCTGAGGTTTTGATGGGAGCAAAATGACTCTATCTTGACATATTTTTTGTATCTCATTAAAGTAACTTTGACTAATAGTGAATTCCTTATCTAATGGAATGAGTGTTGCATTTGTAATTCTATCACACTAGCAATGATTTTCCACACAACCACTTTTCAATGTACAGATGTAGTTACTAATAGAGTTGTATTCATGATTAGTAGAACATAGTACATGAATTGTTACACTCATACCAAGGACATAAAATTCCTAGTTGATCACTTGTACTACCATAATTTCCTTTGTGTGGGATTTCCTTAGCCTTTACTCCACTTTTATTATATTTTGTGATTTGTAGGACCCTCCCAATTTTCCACTGGTTGATAGCTTCAAACACACAAATATCTCCATCTACAATATGATCTGCTATTATTGGTATGTTACTCTTGTCAAGTGGTACATGCCTGTCTACAGACTGGCTTTCTCCCGGTTATATGTCTCAAACACGGTAAAGGCGATCAGGAGCAACTCGTTCTGTATCTTGAATAACCATATTGCTGTAGTTTTTCGGATATAAACATTCCTTCCTCTTAATTTTACTTCAACAAATGGAGAATGTGTTGAGCAACTCGTTCTGTATCTTGAATAACCATATTGCTGTGGTTTTTGGGATATAAACATTCCTTCCTCTTAATTTTACTTCAACAAATGGAGAATGTGTCGTCTTTATGTCTTCTGTCTCATTTTCCTTTTTTTGTTTAAATACACAGGAAACTTGGATTGTTTATCCTTTACAAACAAAAGTGATGTCTTTAACTTTCTCACTTGCTGTTTTACAGTGTCATCAACTACCTTTTTTCATTCAGTCTATCAACATCAGCAATAATTTCTGAAATCATTTCATTGGACGATATAAAATCATCTCCAGGACTAGCTTCATCTTCCACTTCTCTATCATCATCCACATCATTTCCCTCGTCTTCTCCTGCTTCAGCCAATTTGTCATTATTATAATCATTATCATCATCCTGCTCGACAACTAAATTATGTAAGCTGGGCAGGATTGGTGGTATCTCCAATTTGTTGTGCTTTTTGAAATCATCTGCCATTTCTAATTTTTCCTTACTTTCTTTTGCCTTAGCTTCAGCTCTCGTAAGTATCTCAATTATATCATTGGTTGAGAGATTAATGATATTTTGTTGCTCAATTCCAATACCATCATTGTGTATATGCTTATCAATGCGTGGAATTCTAATTTCATGATCCATCCTTTTCCTTAGATTCCAAATCATCTTTGACTGCAAGCTTATGTATTTATTGTAGATAACACAACATAGAGAAGGTGACTACAGTTGAAAAGTTTCCAGTCATGCTGCGAAGTAGCCTAAAGGTTCGTTCACAACTCTGGGAACCTAATAACCACGGATTGAAGTAAGCACCAGGGTTGGGGTCAAGCACTGACCCAAATGCTTAAGCACAAGCACAAGCACTTTGAAAAGTGCTTAAAGCCTAACAATTTTTTAATAGCTTCTGTGATCAGAGTGCTCAAGCACAAGCACAAGCACTTTTAAAAGTGCTTCAAGCACTTTTTCAAGCATTTATGCAATAGGCATTTGTACATTATGTATGTATTAGCAAGGCTGCCAAATTATGGTAGTCATTTTGAAGTGGCTAATGTAATAAGTAAACAACAAAAATAATGTTTATGCTATTTTATTATTACACTTCAGAAACATTAGTTTTTGAAAGGTGTTGTCACTAAGTCTACAGCGATCTGGTCTGAAGACCTTTCCTGCGACACTAAAAAATCTCCCTACAGCTGCTGATGAAGCTGGCACTCCTAGAACAGTTTCAGCTACTTGAGCCAAAATTGGGAATCTGTTAGCATTTGACTTCCAATAAGTTAGCGGGTCATCTTG
>NW_003546332.1:74894-83680 GCF_000090795.2 Amphimedon queenslandica | reverse complement strand
CAGCTGAATTTTTATAGCTACATGTACATGTTAGATTAGCATCTATAACATTGTATTCATCCAATTAGTCTACTATTGTAATCTTCTCATTCTCTAATTCTATTCAACTCTACTGTTACCTTCATCTTCACTATCTTTATATTATTGTTTGTGTCTATGTATCACATGATTACATAATTCAAAATAGTGCTTAATGCTTTAGAAAGTGCTTGTAAGCACTATCAAAGGAAAGTGCTGAAGCACAAGCACAAGCATTTGTACTTTAATGAGATTAAGTGCTTGAAAGCATTGCAAGCATTTCTAAAAATGTGCTTAAAGCACTTTTAAGCACAAGCACTGAAGTGCTTGCCCCATCCCTGGTAAGCACGTGGACACACACTATCAACTGACATGTCCCTCATAATTAGAATAAAGGCAAGTAATGAATGAGCATTGATCTCAATGCACATGTATGCGTTTCCAGTGATAAAGTTGTTTTGCAAATTGAATTTTGTATGATGACATCCAACAACACTAATATCGAATAAAAAAACTGAATACAATATCTCTTCCAATCTTTTTTGAGGGGTAATGTTTGTGTCCAAAGAACTGTGTACACTGCTTTGTATTCAATTAATGTACAGTTTTGTTCCAAGGGCTTCTGGTATGTGGTCAAGTAGTGCCGAAGCTGAAATTATGTGCTCAACAGCATCGAAGTTTTATCGGTCACGATGATCAATGTCACAGTGTCGTAAACCATGTCTCTCCTTACTATGTAGACCCATGATGATGTGTAAATGAACACTACTTGCTATGAAGGAGCCTAGTGGCAAAGTTATAGCAGGTTTTAGCAAACAAGCTTTAAGCTTTACACCCAAGTGTACCATGTCTTGTACACAAAGCATAAGAAACAATTTACCACATAGCCATTTGTTAAGTGAGCTATCATATGAAAAGGTTGGCAATGACTTTGTAGGTCTTAGACTGAACGTATCAGGGAAAAACACACGTTACTCTCATTGCTTTTAACGACTGAGAATCTCCGTCAGCTGAAAAACTAGTAACTCTTATTCCTCTATTTTTTAGTTCACTGAATATGCATTGCCATTGTTTCATCACTTCCTCAAATGTAAACTTATTATCATTACCAATGCATGCCAGAGTGAAAGATGGTGCTCCTTCCTTTAATGGTGTGGCTGTATATAAATATGCATACTTGACAATGAACATTTGTTTTATTTCTTCAAATGTATTAGCTATGAATGTATCGGTTTTAGGAATACCATTATCATTAACTGGTAAAACAAATCCAATGCATTGATTTGTCTGAGGATCATATTCAACTCGTTCGACGATCTTTGTAGCATCTTCAGCTAAGAATGGTGAGTCATAATTCTTTACATGCACTGCTAAGTCGTCATATCAAAAAATACCTTCATCCACCTTTGCATAGTGATGATGCAAAATATGTTTTACAGATTTTAATGAAGGCAAAGCCTCAGGCATATTACTTTGAATGAACTCATATGCCATTGATCCAGAAAAGATAACTGCATGACGTCGTTGTTTGTCTTTTTTGCCTGTGTTTTGTTGAGCATTTGGCATTAGATGGTGCAAGAGAGGTGTAACTAGTACAGATGAGGAACTTGCAGCTGAATCACTCTTAACTGACTGTGAAATTTTGATTAATTTCTGAGTTTCGTTCAATTGTGATAGTTCATCTATAACAATGAAGTAATCTGTTTTGCTAGATTGGCTAGGTTCAGCACCCAGCAGCTTCCAATTTACTATTTTTTCTTGCTTGCCTTGACGAATCAACATGTGTGTGCATTTTTTACTTTACCCCTCATTCGTTATTGCTGAAGGAGGGGCTTAATAAGAAACCTCCTTGCATGAAGAGAGAATATTGTGTGTCTCGGTATGATTGGATCCAGAGGTTGAAGTTGCTGTTATCAAATTTGTTGTGATAGGGGATGAAGCAACAGCAGGTACCAGTAACAGTGGCAAAGGTGATGTCAAAGGTAGCAGTGAAGGAGGAACTAATGAAGACTGTAAGTTCCATATCATGACTTGAGTGTTGTCGAGGTGTTTCTTCATGTATGTTAATAGGTTCTAAATGTTCAAGGTAAGCAAGTTCTTGCTGCAAGGTACATGTACCTGCATGGACGGCAGCGGTATTGTCTGATGCAACTGATAAAGACTCAAGGCAAGATTCATCTGTAGATAAGTGATTCATATGAATGGAGGCAGCGGAAGCAGTGGAGCTAGAGTTTATGGAAGTTAGAATGGATTGAGGAAGAGGAGATGGAGAATCATTTTGAGAAAATGAATCGTGAGTAAACTGCTGATATTGCATACTAAGTGACAAATCGTCCTTTGTAAAAAATGAATTGTGTAGCGTTGATTGTGTAGATAAAGCAACTAGACATTCCAGATCATGCAAAGATGGTTGCAACATATCTTTGTCAGGAGGAGGTTGCTTTACCTTTTTGATTTTTCTGATATGCATGTTTTAAAATGTCTATTCCTGTTTGTTATTTGATGTTCCCCTTTAGGATTTCTTGTAACAACATATGAATTGCCACAGCGACATTTGATTGTAGCATGGTAGAGGCTAGAATCAGTTAATGACTTTCTCACTTGAATTGTGAAGTCTTGACCTCGACTATAGTTCTACCAGTCTCTTCTTTTTTGTATTGTTTTGTCCACTTTACTATTATTCATTTGATGTCTTCCATAGTAGTTGGTATGTCCTCACATGATAATTTTGGTTTTTTAGATATTGGCTGTGTTGCAACATCTGTTCTTTTTGAAGATTTGTGATGGACCATTTCACTTTTCATAGGCTTCTGAGGAGTCAACAAATCTTTGTTTCATGAGAAACTTCCTCATTCTTATTCTGTGACTAGGTGGGAATTTGAGTGGACAGGAAGAATTTTTATCCCTAACATCTGTCATGAAATGTGGTAAGTCACTTTTGCACTCATCTATGTACTGTTCAATTTCAGATGTAGAATCATTATTCATAATCGCATCTAAAGAGACATATCCAGCTTCATCAAAACAATTTACTACGTAAGGAGGTAACAATTGTTTCATGTCATCCATGATATTTTTTAAGGTCGTGCTCATCTAGCCTACAGTACACATTAAGTAAATAGTATCTCAAAATACCTATACCTAGTGTTTTCCTTTGTCACTGAATGTATCTCCTCACTTAAATCTTTGCATACTGCCATTTCACTCAGTACAGTATCACCTATAGCCTATACATCAATATAATCGCAAAGTTTTTGAATTGACTGTTTTACTGTAGTTAGGAGTACGTGGACTCCAATCAGTATCACTTAAATTTTAGGATTGATTGAAATAATAGCAGTTCCTTGTCCTTTTCCTGTATTAAATTGTGTCATAGTCATGTCTGTTATAAGTGAGTACTTTATACTCATGCAGCTTGTGCTGCAATAGATATATGTAGATGTACTTATCAAATAGTTATAACTAATTCACTGAATCTTTGGCTAGGAAAGCAAGAGAATAGTATAAGAAGTCTCAGGTCTTTAAAGGAAGAGAAGTTGCACAAGTCCGCAAATCCGCATACAACTGATATTGGCTCATTAAAATTCATGATTATTAACAATAATTAATAAAAATGTATTATTATTATTATTGCTGTCTATTGTTTGTTCATGTCCAGATATTCATTGATTATTTTGAGATTATACAATTTTTCTTGATGACAATCAATTTTTTAAATTAACAGAGATTTTTCATTGATGATAAAGGATTATTGGTAATTACCGGTGATTATTGATGATTATTGGATTTCCGAAATCTGATTTTTAGTGTGCTGTACGGATTATTTTGCTGTTTCTGACCCCTCGGTTGCTACTTAAAGCACTCCTTCTATCATTGTTTAGGATAAGGACAAAGGTAAGCTTTACACTCACTGTGATTGTTAGAGTGGCTGGAATGTTCTTATTTTGTAGGCGCTCAATAAAATAGTGTGCCGTGTAATTAGTGCTCAAGATTTAGGTTGTAGTTTTACTCGTTCTCTCATCTAGCTATCAAGCCAAATAAGGAAGAAGCCAGTGACCAATCCAGCTACAGTGTGCATTCCCTAATAGTGCTCTGAGAACAAAGGTAAACTATGAATTGCTTACAAAGCAGAGTGCATGTTTTCCTTCCATTTCTACTTGTTAGGACAAAGTGCACAAACCTAGAAAAGCAACGACAAAACATGTAAAACAGTTTCTTAATTTATTCTAAAAAGATTCAAATTAACATCATAACAATTGTCAAACTATTTGTGGGTGAAGAATGTTTTGAATGATCCCTCAACATCATACAAGATTTGACAATACGTCAGGTATTATGTCTGCTCTCCTTGTAGCACAATACATCACTTGTGATAACAGTTTGTGCCTACACTACCTTAGTAGTGTAGCATAGTGTACATTCCTATTATACAGTTGCATTGCTTAATGTGTTAGGAGTATCTAATTGTACACGGAAGATCATAATATGAATTGTGAACTTATTATTAGTATCACTTACCTTAATAGTGTAACATAGTGTCCTTTCCTGTTACACAGTTGTATTGCTTGTTGTGTCAGTAATATATCATTTTGTATAAAAGATGGCAATGTCTATTGTGTACCTATTAATATAATTCACCTTAGTAGTGTAGCATAGTGTCCTTTACTGCTATACAGTTGTATTGCTTGATGTGTCTGTAATATCTAATTGTAGATAAAAGATTGCGATGTGTGTTACGTACCTATTATTAGTATAATTCACCTTAGTAGTGTAGCATAGTGTCCTTTACTGCCACGGTTATACAGATGTATTACTTGACGTGTTAGGAGTATCTAATTCTATACCAAAGATCGTATTGTGTATTGTGTACTTATTATTAGTATAACTTAACTTAATAGTGTAGCATAGTGTCCTTCCCTGTTATACAGTTGTATTGCTTGTTGTGTCTGTAATATCTAAGTGTAAATGCAAAATGGTAATGTGTATTGTGTTACTATTACTATAAGTTACATTAATAGTGTAGCATAGTGTCATTACTGTTACACAGATCTATTACTTGATATATTACGAGTATCTAATTGTATATTAAAGATGGTAATGTGTATTGTGTACTCATTACAAGCATAATTTACCTTAGTAGCATAGAATAGTGTCCTTTACTGCTTAATGTGTATTGTGTACTCATTACAAGTATAATTTACCTTAGTAGCATAGAATAGTGTCCTTTACTGCTATACAGATGTATTGCTTAATGTGTTAGGAGTATCTAATTTTACATAAAAATGGTAATGTGTATTTTGTAGTTATTATTAGTATAATTCACCTTAGTAGTGTAGCATAATGTCCTTTACTGTTATACATATGTATTACTTGATGTGTTTGGCACATTTAATTCTATACCAATGTTTACTGTGTACTTATTATTAGTATAACTTACCTTTCTAGTGTAGCATAATGTCCCTTCCAGTTATACAGTTGTATTGCTTGATGTGTCTGTAATATGTAATTGTATATAAAAGATGGTAATGTGTATTGTGGTATTATTACTATAACATACGTGACCATAATTGACAAAAGGTACCGTTTGGCGCAAAAAATCAATTTTGAGATTTATGTACTAAGTTGTAAAGCAATCTTTGCTCGTCCCTTTCGCGAAGGTTTCAGCTCCATCTGCCTCATGGTTGCTTAGTTACAGCCCCTCAAAGAGGAAGGGGTAGTAGCAGCAGCCCAATTCATTTTGAGGAGAAAAAGCGCTTTAAAGATTTTATTAGAAGTATCCGTATTCTTTCCGTGTTATGGGAAAAGAAAATGGCCTTCTTCTGCTTGGTGAAGGCTTCTGTTCGATGTTACTGCTCTTACTCAAGCAGGAAAGACAAAAAAGGTAAGTATTAGTTGTATTGTAAGGTTTATAGTTACTTTAGTAAAGCCTTAGAAGTGGGGTTCGGTAAATCCGTGAGCGGGATGGCAGTGGGAATGGGAATTGCACAAGTAAAAACGGGAGCTTGGGAGTGGGAGGCCAACACCCATTATACTAAGAATGCATAATGCAATATGTGTCAAGTGTGAGCAGAGAAGACGAGCATTATACTACTGAGCCTGGGATGGCAGACTACGACGATGATTCGGTCAATTTTGCGGATGACACTGTGAAATTTAAAGGAATAGCAGATAATAGCAGCACTGTAGATCATAAAATTGACCATAATGCATATGCAGCTGGAGATAAGATAGTTATGTTTGGCAAACATACTGTCACTAACAAGACACAAATAGATAAGATTGACAGCGTCAATCAGGATGATGGTGCCACTCCATTTAAAAGTGACGTTAACCACAACTTAAGTACTTTTTGACATTCTTTCCAGTTCACTTAAAGAAAATGTTAGTATGTTACCTCCAGTACAACCTCAAGGAGGTCAAATTTACTTGTACGACTTGGAAAATAATTTTTCTAAATGGGACAACAAGACGAAACAACTAAGGTATAAATGCTTTATTTTGTTAAACAAATTTCAATATTTTTATTTTGAAGGCTCATTCCCCTTAATTTATGTTAACTAATTTTTGAAGTGTCATTCATTCATAGTTTAATTATGTACTTGTTGCATGTTATGATACTAGGTGTGATCAATATAGATGGGTACATAAAGGAACATACACACTTAAACATGAAACCCAGTCCCACAAGTTAGAGATAAAGAAGAAAAGCAGTGCTATAGATGTAGAAAATGAGACTAAAGGGGATGATGGTTTCCGACGGTTTGAGTTCTATGGTGTGGGGTCTTTTTATATGATACATTATGTTGGAGACCACACAATATATAAGGGTTTTGCTCATCTAAACAGCAAAAGCCCTTCATCAGATCTGCTCCATTTGTTTAAGATAAAGTAAGTGACAATAAATAATATAAATATTTTGATGATTATTTTATCATAGGTTACTGCTAAAGATACTTTAAAGTCATGTTAAGCAGTTTACAGAGACTTGCTAGATGAAAGTACTGGGGGGCCAAGATATTCCATCACAACACCCAGAAATCCTACAGAAGTACAGAATTTCAGAAAAGAAATGGTGAAAGAACTACACCTATCACATGATTCATTTTACAATACGTACCAGCTCATTCATCAATTGTTTATGCGTGATTGAAAAGGTGACAATCAGAATTTCGTACGATTCTTATCTCTGCATCCAACAATAGTACATATGATTCTTCAGTCATTGATTGAAACTCTTCAACTTGTTTTGCGGTTATCATCCGAAATTGTTGTTGTACTGTCTTTAATATGGGTGATTTTTATCTTTCAACATTATCCTTTCGTCATTCTTTGTTTACCATGTCTCCCATCATACAATTTGGCTTTTTAGTTCATTCCAGAATGTTAGAAAAGGACCAAAAATGTTTTCTGGAAGCCGTACGTAACTCTATACCTATTTTAGGATCCAAGCAAATTGCAATTGTTACAGACCAAGAGTTTTGTTTTACAGACATCCTACCTATTAGCTATCACATTTTCTGTTAGAATCACCTTGAACAAGATTTGTTTCACTTTTTGAAAAATAAAGCTAACTGTACAGCAACAGAAGTTAATTCTTATGCGAACATTTTCAAGATACTTATGCAACAAACTACAGAAGTAGAATTTGACCGCACTTGGGACAAACATAAAAGTCACCAAAGATTCACCACTAACCGCAGAGTAAATGACTATTTTGAAAATAGATTACTGCCAACATTTAAACAACATTCATTGATTTGGATTTTAAAGTCAACCAGAGTACCAAATCCAGAAAATAGCATGACTAACAACCCTTCTGAGTCTTTCAATGCAGTATTGAAGAGTCTGAAACAATAAAAACACGTCTCACTTGATGTCATTTGTGTTTCATTATTTCACCTGAGCTCGTACTACCACCATGAGATAGTGAGAGGAATACATCAATGTGGATCTTGGGAACTCAAGGAAGAGCACTCTTTCATGAAAAGAGATCCTTGCCATTTATGCCAAAGACTTTAAATCCAAAGGAGATTGTTGCTAGATCAAGGGGCGAAGTGGTTACTGCAACTGAGGATATCACATTTGATGATTCTCTAGTTAAAAGTTTTTCAAAGCCAGCAACATCACAAGAAACTCAAATTGGACTTGCTAGAGATGCAATTCACAAGAAGTTGGTGGCACTCGCAGATACTGGTTGTTGGTTGGTTAAAGGAACTGATGAAGTTACACCTTATGCTATCACCCTTCGCCCAGAAGAATTAGCTCTTGTTTTCATTTATCTGAATGATATCATATTATGGCGTGTAAACTAATGGTATGTGTAACTATTTATGACCTAAGGAATCCTAGTGCATCATTGTTGCATGAGAAAAGAAGAAAAAATTAATTGAAGCCATTTGGAAGAAAAAAGCGAAGAGAATGTGACTTCAGTGTGAATGACCAAAATTATAAGTTATTCAGTATTGAGTATAATAATACACTAATTTTATGTATAGCTGAAAATAATGACAATATTCAAATGTTAAAATTAAAGAGGGAATGTGACGATGAACATGATGGCAATGTTCAAACAACGCTAAAATTAGAAAGGAAGTGTGACAATGAACACAGTAAGTTTACATTGATATATACCACTAAAGTTTGAACTTGTTTCTGTGTATATATATATATGTGTTTGTGTGTTATATGTAACATACTAAACAGGTCTATATACAAACTATATAGACCTTTGGTGGGTGTCCAAGGATGTGATATAGCCCGAGGGCTAT
>NW_003546332.1:64554-74884 GCF_000090795.2 Amphimedon queenslandica | reverse complement strand
TATTATTACACTTCAGAAACATTAGTTTTTGAAAGGTGTTGTCACTAAGTCTACAGCGATCTGGTCTGAAGACCTTTCCTGCGACACTAAAAAATCTCCCTACAGCTGCTGATGAAGCTGGCACTCCTAGAACAGTTTCAGCTACTTGAGCCAAAATTGGGAATCTGTTAGCATTTGACTTCCAATAAGTTAGCGGGTCATCTTGCTGGTCAACGACAGCTCCATCAAAATAATTTGAAATTTCAATCTCATGACTCCCTCTTGAAGTAGTTCGATGCAGCTGGCTTTCACAATTATTGTCCATAAATGAAAAGATGTTATATACAATATATTTCATAATGATAACAGCATTTCTGTATGGCTGGTTTATATACAAAAATATAAACCCTACCTCATCAAAGGATGATGTCATAATTATGATATATATGTTATATATAACACGAAGATATAAGTCAATATCCTGAAACCGAGGATACTTTGAATTGATATCACCCGAGGGCCGAATGCCCAAGGGTGATATCAATTCAAAGTATCCAAGGTAGAGGGTGTATCGACCCATATTGGCGTGTTATATGTTATATTTCATCTATAAATCTCATAAATGAGATATATATATATATAATATATATATATATATAATATATATATATAATATATATATATATATATATATATAATAATATATATATATGTAGGCCAACTATGTAAAAAGAGAAAGATTCACTGTTCAAGTGTGTCTATGAATGTAGATAAAAAGATAGCAAAACAAAACTCCAAAGGAGATGGCTTAATAAATAGTAAGTTGGCAATTTATGTTAATATTTAGCATTAATTACAACGATCTACCATAGACAACACACTACATGCATGTAATCAAGCTGTTACTTTCAATGATTATAATGACACTGAATCTGAAGAAAATAAAACTAATAATGACAGAAGTCATCAAGGTGAGCTACCATAAGTCATAGAGCAGTGTCATATTATATAATTTATAGAGTTTGGTACATACTCAAATCTGGCTCTTAGTGGTAGATCCAGTAATGTAGGTGTCACTAGGGCTGTGCTGTCTAACACCCATGGTGTTGAGTAGAGTTGGAGATGTTTACTTGAGAAAATAAATCAGATGTATTCACAACAATTAGAATGTTTAGATGTGTGCAGAGTCAGTGTTGACCAGGCATAATGAGCGGTTCTGTTTGACATGTTTACATTAAGATACTTAATAGGAGATCAATAATTTGTCTATTGGAGGCATCATAGTGGTACAAACTAATAGATCACATCAAGTGGTGTTACTGAGATGTCTTAATGATGATAATTCCAATCCTAAAGTTGAAGTATTCCTTGAAATACAACGTACTACATCATTATATATATTTGCCTATGTATGTGCTTATTGTATCAAAAATTTTTCTTTCATGCATGAATGTGTATTATTCTAATACCACGTCATCTTCTCATTAAAATACTTCCGTATTTTGTATAATATAACAAAAATTTGTATTAGAACTGCTGCATTTACGATGTTGCATTTATAGGCGATTTCAACATATTCATTACCAGATGCAGCTAAAATTCACTATCATGCAGAGACAGCTACTCGACCATTTTCTTGTAAAGTTATTGTTGTACAACCAGGGGTTCAGTTTTGTGATAAACAAGCCGATAAACTGATGGCTGTACTTTTAATTACCATATGCGAAGAGCCCAACGTTGAAGTAGAAAAACTTTGAGTTGATTTTGCACATGAAGATTGCTACAGTTTATTGAAAGAGAAAGAAATTTTACAACAACACATTCTTGTGACAAGTTTTGTGAATGTTGCGTTAAGATTGTTGACATTCTATGCCACTGTTACACACCTTGGATAAAGGTGCCACCTCATCTGCTATTTATGGTATTAAGCAAAAGGAATACAGTGTCTATGAATGAATTAAATGTGAGAACTGGTACCACAAGCACTGCCTTAAAGTCTGTGGTCTCAAGATTCCCGGAAGATATGATGACTACATTTGCAGTTCCGGCGAAGTTCCTGCTACAATTCAGTGGAATCACGACGAGTACATCAATACATGCACTTGAGATGTCTTGACACTACTCTTACTTCATTGTAAGCAATATCCAAATTTCATCAATATGATTGGAAACCCTGAAAGTAAAACAGTTTTAAAAGCAAGTCTGAGTGTAATGTTATCTAATAAAATTTATGAAGAAAAAATTGTAATTCTTAGACATGTTAGATCCCTGCTTGATTTACCAATGACAACAAGTGGAAAATATAACTGTCAAGGTAGTGAATTCTATATGTTCCTGTGCCTTTTTGGGGATGTTTGGAAAGCATTCAATGAAATGAAGTGTGCTTCACCTCACTGTCCAACCTCTGGTAAAATTCGTACTCGCAATGCTTCTAGATTTAATTTTTACTCAGGGACTATAAACTTCATAGAACAACTGAAGAAAATATTTCCCGCAACAAACATGCACATGGAAGACTACTGTGGAGCACAATTCAAAGGTGATCCTCCACCAAAATCTCTTAGTGCATTAAATAATCGATTGGTGACTGATGATAAAGGAGAGGAATACAGACAGACTTATTATGAGTGCCGAGGAGAGTCAATTGTACTTAACTCTGGTTTCAAGGGTAACACGCCTTGGATAATTCCTTTGGGAATAATGAGAGTTGCAACTAGTTGTCTTAATACGCTTCCAAAGCAAATCACTATACCGTAGATCGGGAAATTTTCACTGTTAAAACTTTTTCACCATGTTACTAAGTGGTTAAAATTTGACACACGAAATTTTGAACGTGACAAATCATTAGAGAGAGTTAAAATTAAACATGTGGACTTGAACGCAGCTGCAAGTTACCCAGAGCTAACGATTGATTATGGCTTTGCTTCGATATTTTAAACCAATTCACAACCTTCCAGACCCAAGAGGATCCCTTTCTACTCTTATTCCCTTCGATGTGATAAGGAAATGAACAGGACAGTAGAAGAAGAAGAAGAGAACGATTGTGGTCAGAATAGTAAGAACACTGCGGCCCTTATCAGAAGTTTAGTGCTTCTGAACATTCACAGATTGGCAAGTATGCCATTCAACATGAAGCAACATCTGCCTCGAAATACTTTTCAAGGAAGCTGAAGAAACCTGTCACTGGAAGCACTGCTATGGTTTAATTATTAACCGTGCTTAATTTTCACCACTAGTCATCCCGGCGAAAATTAAACACGCGAAAATTTCGCTGGTGAAAATAAATCTACACGAAAATTTCCCAATCTACGGTATATAGACAACAGTATATATATGAGAGGGTTATTCACTTCACTCTCCAGGTAATCCAGGTCACTTCACTGCAGTTGCTGAATGGCAAAATTGATTGTATTATTATGATGTCTTACCATCAACCAATGAACGAAGAATGCTGCCATACCTAGACAAATATTTATTGGGAAAGACGAGTGGATATGCATACTACTTTGCTATGTCTTGATTTTCAAGTATACTTTATTGCATAAATGTTCTGCTGTCTCTATTGTCATTGTTGTTATTACTAATTCTTACGATTGTTATTGTTATTATTAGCTTTGTGAAAATAATTAAGCTATTAAATTTTTAATAGTTCATTTCAAGTTGTCAATGACAAAAATGAACAAAATATGTTATTAGTTGTGTCACTGGATTAACTCCAGTCTTTAGTTGAATTTCTGTCAAATGTACTCTCTTTATATTCATTGAAGTTTACTCATATCTTTGAAATGAAATGACTTAAAAATCTTTCTTGCATAAAAGAGTCTGTTACTTTAAGGGCTTTTTACACTGACTTGCAAATGCTCATCAGATGTCGAATGCAGTAAAAAGATGGCCAGTTTAGTCACGTGAGTTAGTCCAGGCTAGAACTGACATTTGCTTGACTTTTACACTTTGTAGTGATGTATTAGTTAACTATAACTGTAACTAAATCTATTTTAGTACAGCAAAATTCTAATTTAGTTAATTAAACTACAATTATTCCATTTGATGTGAAAATAACTAGAATCATAAATAAAATGATTTTTCAAAACTATAACTAAAATAGAATTAACAGTTTTGTACTAGTACTAGCCACACCTACTTGTTAATTAAAATTTACTTTCATTTTACGAAAATTGACCCTTTTGAGAGGGTACTTTTGTTAGTGGGGCATGTTTTTTAAAGTAAATTTGAAACTGCTATGAATCAACGACTTTTTTGCCTGGTATTGTTTGGTTTGTAATAACTAAAACTATAATTATATCTAAAAGAAAATTGTATCACATAATCATTACTAAAATAAATATGCTGAGGCTTTACTATAACTAGAACTGGAACTAAATATACCTTCTTCTAAATTACCATAACCAAAACTAAAATGTAAATCATGAACTAAAACAACACTGACACTTTGTCTATAGCTTTCTCTCAACAAAAGAGTTTCATAGTTACTTTCTTGCATCTTTAACATTCTCAAGCTGTTGGAGAAGTCTTTGCACGGTATGTTTGCCTTGTCTCGTTGGAAGTTGTTGCTAGACAACTCATGAGTTGCTTCTGTGTGTTGATAGCCATTTTATTTTCTCGCGGCTACTCCCACTATTATTCAGATCTCCCACTCCCAAGCTCCCATTTTTACTTGTGCAATTCCCGTTCCCACTCCCATCCTGCTCCGTTTTACCGAACCCCTTAGAAGTCGAGCAACTCATGGTTATCTCCAGCAACTCTTTGTTATCTCGAGTGACTATTTGTTAGCTTGAGAGACTCAGAGTCAGCTCTAAGGACCCTGTTTTAGGTCAAGCAACTGTTGCTTTGCTTTAGAGACTCAGTGATTGCTCGAGCGACCCTGGATATACTCGAGGACCACTGTGTTACCCAGAGCGACCTTGTGTTAGCTCTATAAACCCTATGTTAATTCTAGCAACTCTGTTCAGACTCTAGACACTCTGTAGAAAGTTTAAAGACAGTAGTAAGCTTGTAGAATCTTATATAAAAATAATAATTATCATTAATGTGTTTAAGTTTTATTATTATCTTTTCAGTTCACTTAAGTGAAAGGATCTCAATTCAAGGACCTAAAGTGAAACAAAGGTAAAGCAACAAAGATACAAGAAAGTCTAGGAAATGTTGAAAGGTAAGTTTTAAAGAAAGTGAAATTGTATTTATTATACTGTATAGGAGGGACAGTATTTTGATGTGTATTGTAGTACATGTAACTTACCATGACTGAGTGAGTGATGGAGGCATGTGAGTGGGTGATAAAGACATGTGAATCAGTGACAAAGAAACATGAGAGAGTATCATGGGTGTATGTATTTGTTATACTGTATAAGAGGGATAGTACATTAATGTGTATTGTACATGTAACTTACCATAACTGTGAGTGAGACTTTATTTTAGTGAGTGAAGGAGAGAGTGAGTCTTCCTCTTTTCCTCTAAGTTTATCCCTTTACCTTTACCTCACAGGTACATCATAGTCCTCCACTGGTTCGTCAAAATGTCTGACTCCATTTCTGGTAATTCAAAATGAATCAAGTTTAATTCCACTTATGTCTCGGTCTTGGCTTAACCCAGTCTCACCTAGGTCTCTTTTTAACCCAGCTATCTCTTGGTCATCTCATTACTGCTGTTCTCTATAATCCATGACAACTTCCATTGATTTTTATTATTAATAATGATGATTATGATACTCTATTGCTTGTAGTATTTATGTTGTATTGTATAATGTAGTTAAAGTGTAGTTTTGTAGTGTTAAGTGGTTCATATTGTTTCTGACTAGGTTCAAGTAAGTTTTTTTATTAATTGTGTTTTTTGCGTGATTACTTACTGCTGATTGTCAAAGTAGTCTTGTGGCATCTCTAGCTTGTAGTGTTAGCCATTTTACCTTGCTCCTTGTGTAGTACAAGGTCAGTTTGCCTGGCTTTCTCCATATACTTACAGAGATAGTGATTGTTTATAGTTCCTTGTAACCATGGTAAGTTGCTAGGATACCTAATGTTGCCATGACGCCCAGTGTACCTCCGTGTGATGGCCTGTTTGACGCGCTTCGTGCACAGGTATGGTTGGAGGGTCTAGTAGCTTCTTTCTCAAGAACTGCAAGGAGTATAGAGGCATCTTTGGCATCAAATGATAGCTTATGGTCTCTATAATCACCTGGTGCAAAAAGCTATTTTTCGTTCAACAATGCGCGAGTTGACTTATTATCACTGTACTTATAAATTTAATAATGCACCAAACCATACCTTTTGTCAATTATGGTCACATATTTAAGTGAAGGTAGTGCCATTTATTGTCACACAGTTGTAATACTTGATGTATTACGGGTATGTAATTGTACATAACAGATGGTAATGTGTATTTTGTATTTATTATCCCTATAAATCACCTTAGTAGCATAGCATTGTGTCCTGTACTGCTATACAGATGTATTGCTTGATGTGTTAGGAATATGTGTATCTAATTGTATATAGAAAATGGTAAAGTGTATTGTGTAATAGTTATTGGCATAACTTACCGTAACAGTGTAGCTAAGTGTCCTTTACTGTTATAGAGATGCATTACTTGTTGTGATATAAGTATCTCATGGTGTACAAAAGATCGTAATGTGTATTGTGTACTTATTATTAGTATTATTTACCTTAGTAGCAGAGCATAGTTTCCTTTACTGCTATACAGTGGTATTGCTTAATGTGTCTGTATTATGTAATTGTAGATAAAAAATGGCAATGTGTATTATGTACTTATTATTAGTATAACTTACCTTAATAGTGTATCAGAGTGTCCTTTCCTGTTACACAGTTATATTGCTTGTTCTGTCAGTAATATCCAATTGCATAGAAAAGATGCTAATGCGTATTCTGTACTTACTATTAGTATAATTCACATTAGTAGCGTGGCATTTATCCTTTACGGTTATACAGATGTATTGCTTGATGTCTTAGCAGTATCTAATTTCATATAAAAGATGGTAATGTGTATTGTGTACTTATTATTAGTATAACTTACCTTTATAGTGTAGCATAGTACCCTTTCCTCTTATACTTTTATGAGGGAAGAATAATAATAATTAAAATGTGGTTATTTTAATTTTTGTAATGTCCTTAGTGATTTTTAAATGAAATTCTTCATTGGTGTTGAAAACTGCCTGGAGGGCACGGAGATGTTGAATTTCGTTTTGATTTGTGAAGAGATCAACTGATTGAGTGAAGCAGGTTACATGTAGTGATGGATGTACATGTAGAGAGATTGAGACCTGTGTTGAGTGAAAGTTCCTGTGTTGTGATGGATGTACTTGTAAATGCTAGAGAGGGTGACACAGGAGGGACAAAAGAAGACAGAAAAAAGAGAAAAGCAAAGAAAGAAAAAAAGACAGAGAAAAAGAGGGGTCCAAAAGAACTGGAACGGAGTGAGCGTTCAGAATAGGATGCGTACTTAAAAGTGACACATATATCAAGAGATAAACTCAAATCAGAAAGTGTGGAAAGAGATGACACTTGTGAAACATGTTGTAGAAGATAGAACGACACTTAAAGAGATTAGGAAATCTGGACAGTGCATTACAGTAACTTCACTTGCAAAACGAGAGAGAGAATAAACCAGGTACATGTGAAGGGCTAACAAAAATTCTTATAATGTGCAGTTAATAACATGGCTTACCTTATGAGATCAAGAAAGTTTTGAGACAAAGACAACACTGCACACATAAGTCAATCACAAAGATCGGCATTTGTGACCAATAAGGCCACATTTACTGCTCCTTCCTTCTCCTTTTAGGAGCTGGTGGAACACCCATACTAGTCCCTGCCAGAGATGGTGCTTCAGGTGTATTGTGGGCTGATATTTAAGGCTTTGCAACAAAAGGCAAGGGATATGTCTTGTCGTTGCTGTTGTCCGCACAAAAATTCCTAATTTTTCATACAAGTACCACTGCCTTTCCACTGATAACCTCTTTGGTAGTACTACCTCTGGCAGTCTATCAGAAGGAGGCAGTGTAACATCATGTCTCAATAAACTTACCTTTCTAATGCTACTTTCTATGGATTCTTGAGCTAATAAGTCTCCCTGCAGAAGCAAATCCTTCTCCAGCGTGATATGATGGATCTTTTTATCCAGTGTATGAGCTTTAAAAAACATTGCAGAAAGCCTGTCCAATCAAATCATTGCACCAAAACCTCTCCAACCAATTAGGAAACATTCACTACTGCAGAATTATTAGCAAATTTAGCAATAACCTACAAACAAGCTATTGCAGTCTTCCTAAAAAGCTGTTTGATGAACCTAAAGCACCAGTCTTGTGAGAACTTAGTATGCCCAACTGGAAGAAAGGAGATCTTCCTGGATTTATTCCTGTGTCAGTACTCTCAAGGCCAAATATTGAATATGAGTATTATTCTTATTTTGACCTGTACAGTTGTCAGCATTGAGATGGATCATACTAGCATTGAGGTCATGGTTTTCGATGTAGTGATGGACATAGCTGACAACAGTAATTGCCTCCTTCCCTGTGTCCATTGCTTCATCCAATAGCTATGTAACCTGCCAAGGGAATGCTTCACAACAAACCCGAAACAAGCCACATTTCCTTAGTGTTAAGAAGTAGATGGGACTAGACTACAATGTATCACTGAGGTAATGCACCTGCATTTATTTTAGCATAAAGATGTGTAAGGATACTAACTGACTTACTTGTTGTGCACAGTCAAAGCTATAGTGAAGTTCAACCTCCACTTGGTTCACTGGCCTTTCGATGGTTAGGTCCAGCTTCTTGATGGCATTTTTAGTCCTCTTCAACACTTGCCTGAAGTAATCACCCTGGGACCCACCTTCCAAGGTCAACAATATGCTTCCTTGGAGCTACTATTGCCTATGAAAACATAAAACATTTTAGATATTACTGACACATCAAGCAATACATCTGTATAGCAGTAAAGGACACTATAATATGCTACTAAGGTTAATTATACTAATAATAATAAGTACACAATACACATTAACATCTTTTGTATACAATTAGATACTCCTAACACATCAAGCAATACAACTGTACAACAGTAAAGGACAGAATGCTACACTAATGAGGTGAATTGTACTAATAATAAGTATACAATACACATTACAATCTTTTATATAAAACTAGATGCTCCTATCTCATTAAGTAATACAACTTTATTACCGCAAAGGACACAAAGCAACACTACTAAAGTGAATTATACTAATAATAAGTACACAATACACATTAACATCTTTTATATAATATAAGATACTCCTAACTCATCAAGCAATACATCTGTATAACCATAAAGGACACAGTGCTACACTGAAAAAACGTGTGTTACCCACACTTTGTTGATACATGCCAATGTATCAAGTAGACCAAGAATCAGTGTGCATATTTTATGTGCCACATTCACACCATTAAACTATGTTTAACACACACCTTACATTATTTCAATAATATGATATTTGAGTGTGACAAAATTAGAATGTGAAAGTTTGTATAAAGAAAGTGGAGAATGATCATATATATAAGTTGGCTTAACAATCATATTGAAGAGTGACAGGATCACTAACCTCATATGAATGAAAATGTGGATTGAAAGCAACTGTATGAAGACTTTTAGTGACAACAAAAGGAGTCAGTTCAAGAAATGATAGCTTCAACTATCTCACCAAATTGTGGCATTATGTTAGATGACATTTTGTATATTATGTATATTTATACTGTATATACTTGTCACTCCAGTTTCATTACATTCATTTTCAAGTAAAGATTGATAATCTATAGAAAATAATGACCTTCTGCACTCTACATTAGCAAATAACATTTAAAATGCACTTGAATAAATTTTTGAAACATTACCTGGTCCAAACATAGTATTCTGAAATAAAGGGTCACTTGAAGTACTGCTTCTGCACACATTGTACTGATATTCCATAGCAAAGGTTTTGCAGATATTTTTAAAGTATTTTCTTCTTGAGGCCAAATTCTTAAAGTATGTATGTTTTCCTTCAAACCTCATACACCATGCACGCACAAGAAGTCCAATCGTTATAACAGCAATAGCAATAAGAATGTTGTTGTACTTGCATGCTTGTGAATCCAATCTGGGTAATGGACCATGTAATGCATCTTGCAAATAATGGAACAATCTGGATACAGTTCTCTGAATGCAGTGTGATGATCAGCAATAAGAACTCGCAAACAGTCTACTGCTTCACGTGATAAAGTTGGTGCAAACAGATAATCTATGATCTCCAAAAGTAAACAAGAACTGTTCCAATAACGATGTCCAAAGGAACTAAATTCCCATATAAA
>NW_003546332.1:52727-61855 GCF_000090795.2 Amphimedon queenslandica | reverse complement strand
TTTGTTCATTAAAATAAAATTGAAATATCGGATCGGCTATCAGTGTCGGCTAAAAAATTAGTGAAATTACAAAAATCGGATAGGTTATAAAATTACTTATCGGTGCACCTCTATCTGAGACTTAGTGATAAACAAAAGGTGAATGTTGGAAAGTTTTGATCGATAAACAGGTGGAAGGTTGCCCAACATAAAATATAAAAGTGCTATTAAAAAATAAAAGTTTGTTTTTTGTTCTACTTCCAAGAGGATTGCAAATCTCCATGTCATCGTAATAAAGTATGATTTGTAGAGCAGAGCTATGAAGTGAGAAAAGGGGATGACATGCAAACAAATCACCATCACAAAAGTCTGATAGTAAACCATCATTACGTTCATGGCTACGAAGAACCTAAAAATTTATTAGGAAAACAATTTTTGACAATTTCAGCAACGTGCATTTTAGCTACATTAACACTGTAATTTCTAAGCATTATACATATACAGAAAAGTCTGAGAGATGCTTAATTGGGTTACTAACTTCTTCTTGAATATCGTCCTTTAATAAAAGATTTTCAAGTGATTGAATTAATGGTATGTCATAAACATAATCATTGACAATTTTCTCCAGACTCTCACAACCTATTAGGAACTTTACGTATGACAGCCTACTTTTCTCTCAACAGGCTCCTTGCATGTGAGTGAAGATCAACTTTTAGTGTGTCAAAATCAAAAAACTAACCTGCAACTTAAGATTCTAAAAAAAATATTTATGGCGCAAGTGCTTTGTCTCAAGGCCACTAAAAGGTGATTAAAAAGATGTGAATAATTCATTTATAATGGACATTTCCTGGGGAATACTGGAAAGAAGTGACTTTCTCGCTTTATCTAATTGCAACTGTATTAATGATGTAATGTCCTCAATCATTTCATCGACAGCTTTTCTGACATTTTATATGACTGTTTCATCTTCAGCAAGAGGAGTGCACAGTGATTTCTTTCATGTGAGTCAGAATGATCATCCTGAGCTAAACTACTTTGTGCCATGTTAGTATCCTCTAGATGCATCAGTGCTGCTGATTCATTAAAAATATCTGTCATCCTCAAAGACAATTACTGCTAAATCTCTATCTCCTAATGATATGCTGCTGTCTGTAACAGAACTGTGATCAAGATACATCATGTGCTTTCTGAAAAGATGTTTTTTGTAAGATAAGAAGTTTGAGTAGCTTCTGCAGCGCCCTTCAATTCCACACACAACATGAAAATGAGGATCATGAGCATGTACAAGGCCAACATGACGAAGAATCCTTTCATACTAGTATATGCCACTTGATAACAAATGGGGCACAGGAATACCATATTGAAGTGGGTGTGCCTAATTGCATGTAATTGTAATTAATTCCAATTGATGTTCACCTTGCACGTGTAAACTGAAGTTTTCGCTGTTTTCACCTGTTTTCGTGTTTACTCTCTGTTTCTCGCCTCAACACTAGTCTGTTGTCATGGAAAAGATGGTTCTTCTCTCTTACAATGAGCACAATAAAGTAATGAAGATTCCAAGTGAGAAACCAGCAAGCGATTTGTCGTACCTGGAAAATCAGTTCAGGAAACATTTTGAGTATCAGGTTAACGCAATATTTTATATAATTACTAAGTTAAGCATTCATACGAACATGTTCATGAATGCTGAGGGATAACTGTTCAACTTAATAAACATTTAAGTGTACATGTATTCGTGTACTAACGCTTAGCAGACTATAATTAATTTAGTTTTGTGAGGCCCAGTAATTGACCAGCTGACGGGCTTTGGGTTTAAGGTAGTAGAGTTTTCCGAAATTTATGTTATACTGTTTGAGTCTGTTGACATTTCACATTTATCTTTCTCAGGGAAATGTTCACATTAAAATTACTTTTCAAAAATATGACAGTATGTGGGAAGAGTATGTGGATATTGATGAAGAAGATAATATTACAAAGGAGAAACTAAAGGTTGTTGTAACACCCATACTCAATACTCCGAATAGTTAGTTGATGTATTTTGAATGTATGATTTCAAAATGTTTTTAGACTTTCTCAACTGTAGTTGCAAGTACGCATACTCCCTGTATTGAAAGCTCCACTTGTAATGAAAGCACTCCCCATAACACTCAGCTACCTTCACGAAAGTGTATATTTGATGCAGAACTTGATAGTGACAATGAAGGCCCCATAATCGGCCATCAATTGCAATTGTCCAATACTAACCATGGAAATGAAACTGAATCAGTAGATGTCCCGCTGTCAGTTTCATCTGAAAGTTCTGACATAGGCCCTTCAAAGAAGAAGGTTATGAAAACCGACGGGGATTTAGTTCCACTTCCTGATCCTTTCCCTCTTCCAAAACGATATAGGTAGAAAGTAGAAAAAGGTCTCAAAGCAAAGAAAATGAGTAACAGAGTCAGGAGTCATATCATTAGTAGCAGCTGCTGTTCTTTCATGTAAGTTATATCCTTCTCGGAAGGACTATAATTGTGTTGCCAGGACAATTGTCAAAGAGTATCCATTTATAAAGGCACCTTCTGGTGCAGGATCACCTCATTTAGGTATACATGTACATTTAGTCATATTCTGAAGTAACATGTTGCTACATGTTCACAGGTAATAGTAAGAAATTTTCCCTAAAATATTTCTTTTTTTAATGTAGGGTGCAATTGTTGTTCAATTAATGAACCGTTTTAAAGAATTTTGAAGTGAGAAGAAATCAAGAGAAAATGCAAAGATATCATCTACAAGCAAGCCAATACCACAGAAACATCCAGGAATCACTTCAGCTCTTCCCGTTGTATAAGACCAGCCACGAGAAGGTAAATTTTCATTCGATCAACACAACAAGCGGCTTAAAACAGAGTATCGAAAACAGCAACCAAATGCAGCAGTTGTAGATGACTTAATGGAGCGTTCCTATTCTATGCAAAGACAGGACATTACTGGAAATGGGTATTCTGGAGTACAAGCACTTTTTAATAGCTATCCTTTCCTACAGGATTTTACTCAGGTATAATTTTATTATTAAACCATGTACATTGGTATGCTAGCTTACTTGTAAGAGCTTATAATTATTGTTAAAATTACTATTACATATTTCCCTATTGGCAAAACAAATTTGTTTTCACAAAAAGACACTACATGTACAATGTCAGAAATGAGTGATTGTTATTTTTGATGCTCACATTTCATCCCTAACAATGACATTCCTATATCTTTCTCAATTATAGCTTATGGTCAAGATTACACAAATTCTTCAAAAACCTCGAGATTTCTCAGAATCGGTTGCATGTACCTGGGAGAAAAAATCAGCTTTCTTTCATAAACATGCTAAGAAATTGAATCTTGTAGTAACAGTAAATTGCAAAAATTACTTCATTCAATGAATGAGACAGATAATGCACTGTTTGCATGTCATTGATACTTAAAATGTCTCTATAGTTTAATATAGATAAGAATATTATGGCTCTTATGGTGCTACCATATATATTGCAAGAGTCACATTGTCGAGTTACTCATGACTCTATTTGAAGATACATCCAAATGGTGTGTTAATCATATTAAAATATTTAACGTTTCCTAACAGGATGACTGTAACTTTAATGATGATGATATTGAAGAGGCTGTCAAGAACATACCCTGTGAACAACCCTTACATATTATTGGTAGATTGCTCAGTCTACTTAGTAACTGACAGAAAGGTCATATGTCCTATTCCTACAACTCGTGATTATACCGATAGTACTGTTAGCTTCGTATTTTGTGTATAATATTGAATATCCCCGTGGCTTTGGTAATTTTATTTGTTTTTTGGAAATTTTACTTTTACAATTTTCTATTAAAGAACGACGTGTTCCATCATGTGTTTCTCATTTACTGTCATGTATTACATGATTACAACTGAACATGATTACTTTTGGTACAATAATTTAGCATTTACGTTTTTGATAAAACAAGTGCTTCTTGAACACATTTTGAAAGAGTGTCCCTTGCACACTAACTAAAATTGGAGTGTGTTGCACACTTATGAAAGTGTTCGCCTGGAGACAATTGTTGCACACCTTTTTTGGTGTGCTCTACACACAATAGCTTTTACATTGTACACTACTAAGGTGAATTATACAAACAATAAGTGCACAACGCACATTGCCATCTTTTATATAAAATTAGGTACTCCTAACTCATGAAAGAATACAACTGTATAGCAGTAAAGGACAGTATGATATGCCACTAACGTGAATTATACTAATAATAAGTACACAATACACATTACCATCTTTTATATGAAATTAGATACTCCTAACTCATCATCTGTATAACCATAAAGGACACAATGCTACACTACTAAGGTGAATTATACTAATAGTAAGTACACAATACACATTACCATCTCTTATATAAAATTACATACTCCTAACTTATCAAGTATTATATCTGTATAACAGGAAAGGATACTATGATTGTGAATTATTCTAGTAATGAGTACATAGTTCATGTTAGATTCTTTAGTATAAAATTAGACGCTCCTAAGACAAAGAAAAAGTAATGTACGTTCATTACATTGTTAATAATGTTAAATGTACCACAGACTAACGCTCAATCTCAGACCCAGCAATCTGTGAAATTGTAGTGCTGTTCTTCTTGCAAGTCCAGCATGAGTCTGTCATTGGCTTGATACTGTAAATGTGGAGAACATACTTTCTCCATATTCTTTTAAAGGAACTTTCACTGAGAGCAGGTTTCCTACCAGGATCAGCATACTGCCTGTAAACCATGCATCGGGACACACTGGAAGGCAATAACTTTGCTTTTATATAATGCCTCACTCCAGGTATCCTCTCAGGTAGTAAAATGGCGTAGTCTTCAGCATAGTTCTCCAAAAATGTTACCACATCTTTAATGCCTTTCACAGAAAGAGCATGACACGGAATGTGACCAGTGTTCCCATGAACCCTACATTAACAATTTTAATGACCCTACTTAGGATTATTTTTATTACTTTTACCTAGGTTTCATTCCATTTTGAAGGAAATGCCTTCTCAAGTTCTTGTCAGTACCATTCCTGACACTGTAGATAAACAAGAAGAGCTTCTTACATATTTGTTTTGAAAAGTTTAAAAATCAGTAATTGTTAAATATATTTTGTGTTCAATACTTTCTTTCCCCTGTATTCTACTCAGTCCTAATCCTCTCAACTGTTTCACAAGATGTTGAAGACATCAGGTGTCCAAAAATTGTCATCTCCAGTTGGTCCTTGGTTAGTTCTTGAAAATCCTAGCGCACTCTCCTCAGATCATCCTTCTCAAACTGTGTGTCACTTGTTAGCACAAGACCAACTAGAATAAAATGCCGCAATTTGTGACCATAATTGACAAAAGGTACCTTATGGCGGATTTTAAAATTCATCATTATAATAAAAAATATCAACCTGTGAATGCTCTGTTAGACACCCATTAATTCTATAAGTTACATAGTAACTTTTTGCATCCTCTGGAGTAATTTCATGATAAATAAAGCGCAGTAAGTTGGATTTTTGAGGCTATAAAGACCAATTTTCTTATCCGACATAAGGTACCTTTTGTCAATTATGGTCACATTTCATTCCTCTCTCTCAAATCCACAGCTCTCTCATCCAGCTCTACATCCTCTGGCTCAAGAACTATGGTGTTGCAAGTTGCAGGAGTGATGAGTGGTTCTTCATTATCATACTCCTTTTCCTGCTGCTCCAGGTACTGTGGAAGCTTTTGCTGTGATATGAAGTGCAGCTACTCTGGGGTTGTTAACAAGAGCCCATCACATTCATCTTCACCATCATCGCTTTCACAGTCCAAATATCTATGGCATAACAATAGTTGCTTTATTTATTTTGTTGTTATCAGTTGTTAATGTCTTTGTACAGACAAGTAAAACAATATTCATGACTAATAATTATAGTACAGCTTACCTTGGCTCTGCGTAGGGAAGTAGAAGTATTCTCCTAGCTGAGTGAGAAGAGTAGAATCCTCTGTGTTCCCGGGGTTTAGAAGCTTTGTAATTTTTGCGCAGACATCGTCAAAAGCGCTAACAATACTGTGGACTATGTAAATTAGAATTGCCGTGGTTAACCACATGATGTCATAGACTCGTCATACAACACCCGCCCGCACAATTACCTTGACTCTGTTCTGTAAATGGAGGACGTCTTTCGCAAAGACTGCCTTCTAACTCCAGTAATACATGGAGATTTGGCGAGATCTTGGTATCAGTAGGTAGGATTGACTTATACAACACATGTATGAAATTTAAAAAAATTCGCCACAAAAATTGTGACATTTTTGGCCTTATCTCATTTTCATTAAATTGGAGTTAAGGTCAATTTTCTCAGACCACATGACATATAGCCGTATGGCAGTCTTAAGTCGTACGGCTAGCCTCCCTTTTTTACTTGTTGCTAACAATGCTTTTTGTTCCTGGTACATGTTATGTAAGCTTCAATTTTTGTAAGATGTGTGTCTGACTATTACAGAATACACTGAACCTGTCCTGTTACATACTTATTTAAAGCTCCTCATTTCTGTAGTCCTTTCCACTTTTGTGTGTAGCAACAACTTGCTTAAGAAGATTGGCTACACGAGCTGTGTAGTAATTTCCAGCAACTAATTTTCCACCACTGTTTGTACTGACTAAAAAATTTTTTCAGCAGCTGAGCCAGACAGATGCAAAGATGAAACAAAGTATCCGGGATGATTTCTCAAAAACCTCTTAAGAATGATATAAAAGCATATCTATCCTGAAAACGTCAAAAGCTCAGAAAAAAGACTTGAAACAAAATTTAGTAATCTTACTTTGCTACGCATGAAACTTTTTTGGACAGTTTGAGTTAAAAATCAGTGCAGAAAAAAATCTTACAACTAATAGATATAAAAATTAGCTACATGTACCTTCTTCTTTAATCTTCTTCAACCAATCACTAAAAACTTGTATCCCTCAGAGATATTTTTCAGCACATCACACTCAAAGTCATCAACTTTAGTGTCACTAAGGAATCCATGTTCAATGAGATTACTACAAGATTCAATGTATAAAAGTGTCGTCTATGTGCTATCTGATGTTTCAGGATAATCGGAAATGTGTCGATAAAACTTTGACAGTACATGTTTTTGCTACAGTATAAGAACAAAACATAATTAAAACCATTATAGTATCATTATTTGTATTTTACTTGCATAATCTTTGCTGGTGTGACATTGAGTTTCTTTTAATTTGTGATTTATTCTTGTTAACCCAGAAAGAGCTCTATCACACTCCCATCAATATATAGATATCATGGATTTCCATCCAAAGTGTATACCTTCCAATTGAAAGGATTTAGTTGTGCCAGGATTTGAGCGTTTGTCATGTTTTTAGCTCTTAAAAAAGATTTAATAAAATAAGTTTAACAGAGTAAAAATTATTCCTATGATTGCTTTTACCACCTAGCACGGATAACTAGATTTCATACCTTCTAATTCTGCTAGGGAATTCTTTAGACAATATCTCAATTTTGTCTTGCTGTTGCAAAGCTCTTCACTTTGTCCCATATTTAAGCTGCAATTTTTTTAGCCGCAAGGTTTCTGAATTTTGTTATTTCTCCAATACAACATATATAAAAGAAATGTAAGTGTGGACATAAAAATATTATATAAGCAGTAGCCTATATGTAGGATTGAGGTTAATTTTTGAAAATGGCGACCAAATTTATAATTTTCAAATGCTTATAACTCTTCTATCTTACCTTGTACAGCCTTATAAATGGCTTAGATGAGCTCTCCTTCACTTCTCCTGGTACCTTTAAAGTGGACTATAATGTAGCGGGAGGAATTCTGAAGAATAGGCCCAAATTCAAAATTCTTCAGACTTTTTTTTTCTTTTTTCATCTTCTATGCACCGGATAATCTTTTAAACTAGAGAACAGCTCGAAGTGACTTTTACATCATTCCTTGGAGCATGAGTCAAGGACAACAAAAGTACTTTCCATATCTTAATTCATCTTGTATAATTTTCAACTCGTTATTTGGGCGTGATATCACCGCCCCTTGAGATTAGTCGCCATTTTAAAACTTATTGCGCATGCTCAGAGTTGCCATAGTGACTGCACTGGGTGTCCCGCTCTATTCTTCTCTTGCTCTGCATACCTGTTCAGCAGTGTGCAGACTAAGTGATTACCAGTTCTTTTAAGAGCTAATAGGTAAAACATTATAAAATAACTGTATCACTTTTGGTTTCTTTTATTACTGAGCGAAATATAATCTTACAGAGGAGTCAGAGCCAAAAAAAATTTTTACAGCTGCTCAGTTTTGACAAGTTTGGATACCTGTAACTAAGCCAGACCACTAGAGTTCAGTGTTTTCTGTTATGTTTCTGATATTGGATATTATTGAGATAAGTCTTTACAGTTATGTTTACTATGATAAGCAGTAGCTTACGTGTACCTCCTGCATACATGCATAGGCATAGCCAGCCTAAGAAGAGAGGTGAGGGAAAAGAAAACAAAATGGTGTGTGAAGCGCGCCGCGATTTTGACCACACCCCCTTTTTCCTCGCCGACATGTACGCATATCTTCACTCACAGTGCAAGATGATAATAATCTCGTATTTACGAAATATTATCAATCATGTAGGTAAATTATCATCTTTAATAGTTATATGCAATTAAAGTTTGATTAAATGATACAATAGTGTAGTAGTTGTAGAAGTAGTGTATAGTTTAGAGTGATCATAGAAGGAGTCTAGAATTCTTGAGTGTCAGCAAATTGCATGACTAATTCATCTATTCAATCCCACAGCTTAAAAAAAAGATCTTGCTCTATATGTAGAAGGGACAAGGAATTAAGACATTCCTGAGACATTGTTGACCTGAGGTAAGACTTCAACCTTCTTAATGAAGAGAATGACCTTTCAGCAGATGCTGTTGTGATACCAATTGTCATGGCTATCTGAAGTGCCTTTAGAGTATCAGGAAAACATTCCTTAGCTTCGTACAAGTGAGTGTAGACATGGTGTATTGAAGAAAGAGAAGCTTCTTTTAAAAAGTTGATAGCAACTGCTGCTTCAGCTGTGATAGACTCTACGTTAATGTCATAGTGGTTGAGATAAGGTAGTAGAGA
>NW_003546332.1:45029-52019 GCF_000090795.2 Amphimedon queenslandica | reverse complement strand
TTTGATACTGGGGACTGCGAAAAGTAGCATTCCAAGGTGAGTTAGCAAGCTTATTTGCTAGTGATGGCATGTGACGTGAACATAGCTTCAGGATATTACGGAAGTTTCCAGTGTTAACCGATCCAATCTCATCATCTACTTCTCTATGACTGCGTAGAGCAATCCCTTGCTGTCCGCAACATAAAATGACTTCCATTGAATGAGCTACATACTGACGATTTTCTTTCATGATGGTGACTCTTCCTGTTTCTAACTGATTAACAATAGAAGTGTCATTGTCATGTATTGCCTTAAATGTATTCCATGAAAGTGTGGCGTTTATGTGAGTAGTCGAATGAGAATGGTGATCCAATGTGCCACGTTTCTCTCCTTTTCCATTCTTCCAATTACAAAATCCTGTCACTGTTAAACAGGGATCACAGCTTACTCCAATAAAGCGACATGGAAAGCAATATACACGATCCTTCTCTACAAAATGCTCCAACCATTTAAAATGATTGTACCAGCTGGGAGGAAAAGACCGTTTAGAAGAGCCAGACATACGAGAAGGATAGGACAATAATATAGGATGAACTGGTTTATCAGTCTTACACTGTGCAATATCGCATGGCAATACAGTACTAGTGAATGATGACAATGAAGCAACAGAGCCTTGAGAAAAGGTGACAGTGTTAGCAGAAGAAAGGTTTAGAAAAGAGTTAGAAGTAGTGGAACTGTCTTATTAATCATTAGTACCTATAAAAACCATGCATAAGAAATCAGTTAATTAATTC
This sequence comes from Amphimedon queenslandica, assembly GCF_000090795.2. Taxonomy (NCBI): domain Eukaryota; kingdom Metazoa; phylum Porifera; class Demospongiae; order Haplosclerida; family Niphatidae; genus Amphimedon; species Amphimedon queenslandica. Next base: position 51,246 of record NW_003546332.1, on the reverse strand, counting down.
ATTATTTTGTTTATTTAAGGCCATGTGCCACCATCTCAGTGGTGAATGGACTTCCATGATGTGAGATGTGTTTAATATATCTTACATAATTAATTGACAATCTACCTACCTCTTTGAGTATTATCAGATTCAGATAATGATCCTGGTTCAGTTGCCATAGTAGGCCATTTTGGGTTTGAGGAGAAAAATGAAAGCACTGAAGCTGGTCTTTTGCTTGCCATCTAATCGTGCCTCAACGTGGTTAACTGATTAGTGATTATAAAAACTAATTAACACTATGAGATCATAATAACAACAATCAATGACATCATCATTTCAAGATGGTTGACTTACTCTGCCTATACTGCTGTAGAAAAAAGTATCAAAGGAGTGCCTCTGACTGCCTCAACTTGCATGAAGCTTGATTTGTAAGTAACATTTGAGCTCACAGAGTCAGGTGAGGCATTGCCCCTCCATGCCTCACCCTGCCTACGCCTATGCATAAATGTACTTGGTGTTATGGTATTTTGTTGTTTTAATGTTAAGTGCAATTGTTGTGCTATTAGTTGTAACAAAAGGAAGTAGAAAAAGGAAGTGATTCAACTGGGGCAAAATCTAAAAAAATTCTCTAAGATTTATGATATTAGAAAAGAAATGGAAGGTTTCATATCTAAAAACAGGTCCTACGCCAGAGCTTACTACATAAGGCAGTGTAAGAGGGTCAAAAGCAAAGCAAGAATTGTATATAAGATAAGTAAAAAATATAAGCTTGGGTATTGAAAGAAATTCCATGCATTGAACCCAGGTTATATTTTGCAAAAATGTAAAAAATGCTACAGCAAAAACAAGGATAGCAAAATTTTAAAATCAACTTGCTATTCTAGAAAAACGTATAGTATGAATCCGGACCTAAAAAAGGAGCCACTAGAGAACATTATCGAAGGAATCCACACCCCCAAAATAACAAATCAAAGGAACGATATCAACAAAATCCAGGCCCACAAAAACAAAACTCCTTGAAACGATATTACGAGAATAGAGATGCAATATTAAGTGTAAGATAGATTTCAATTATCTGGTAATGAAATTGATATGTTAAAGGTGGCACTAATCAAGGAAAATAAAAGGCGTCTGAAAAAAGACAACGAACGTAATTATAGTCACATATTGTATAAATTACGCTCAAATTACTTATTACCTGCACCAAATAGTGAAGCAAAGGAATATTATTTTATAAAAGTTAAAGAAGCAGTATATTATAGCCCCGAAATAGTGGATGATTTATTGCCATCAAGTATGAAAGGTGTAGATTTTGAGAACACATCATATGACAGTAAATGTAATGCTGCATCAAGTAAATTGTTAGAATCAGTTTTGAAAAACAGATCCCACAAAGTAGGCATATTGATACATGCCTCAAATAGCATTAGGAAATTGAAGTTGAATAGCTTTAGTGATTTTGGTGAGCAATGTCACACAAAGAGTAGTGAGCCTTATTTTTATGAATCAGCATATTTGTATCCTAATGAGAACTCTGATAGCCAATTAGATTGTCCAATTGCAATCCCTGTTGATACAAATGGCACCTGTTATGTGGCAGGTGTTGTTGATGTATCATGTATTGATAGAGTAGAAGAATGTAATGATGATAGTGATTTTGAAGATGACAATTTTGATAATAATAGAATGTATACTAATAAGAGAAAGCCTGCCCTCAAATGGCACTGTACAGACAGGTGCAAGTCTTTATTAGAAAATGACATTAGTTCTATTATTGAAGTTAGACGTTATTTTGATGAATCCATTACAGAATTGAGGAAGCATTTAGATGTATGTGATAATTGTCCAAATACTCATTATATGACAAGATCCCTGCTTTTTGAAGAAATAGATCAAGTGCATGAACAGGATTACTGTGATAATCCAAATGTAACAGTAATTGTTAAAAAAGATGAAAATGGCGTTGAAAAATATATTAAAGATTCAGAAATTATTTGTGAGAGGATAGGCCATCCTATTGTGTGTAGTAGTAATGATACTGAATGTAAGAGTATGCTGCGTATTTTACGCAATGCATCTGTTCATTATCCTTTGTTGAGACGTCTTTTGAAACAATTTTATGTTGCCAGAAATGCCCATTTAACAATAGATATTATTGATTCTTCCCTTGCTGATGGCGATATAGCACAATTGATAGATGTAAAACTTAATGAAGCCGATGAGACTGAATTTGATAATGTGTATTACGCTATAAATGATAATGAAGAAAGAAGATGACCCATTTAGAATACAAAATTTAGATACTGTACTTTATTTTCAGTATTCAGATGCTATTGATGAATTTAAGAAAGCTCGGTCTGACAAGGCAGTTAATGCTTGTTGCAGCTGTGAGAGGCTTTTAAGAAAAAGTATGTCACTGAAACTAAAAATTTAGATAGCGATGTTTGCAATATCCTATTAGATTACATTAGAAAGAATGATCCGATGGCATTAAACAAAGTTATGTTTATTTGTAATCATTGTAAACCTATTATTAGGAAAAATGAAGTTCCAGCACGTGTGCTCAATGGGCTAATGTGTGAGCCACTACCCAAAGAATTGGAAAATTTGGATCCTTTAAGTTGCTAATTAATAAAGACAGCCAAATGTTTTCAGACAATTGTTAGGCTAGGCACACACAGCTTAAAAGTGCCTACCTATAATTTTTTGAAGGCTCTGAAAGGTGCAATGTTTTAATTTACCTCTTCCATTGGAGAAAACCATGGAAACTTTAAATGAGATTGGTATAGATTCTAATCATTTGCCTAATCCAGAACTTTATATTATTATTAATGGACAGCCTACTAAATCAAACAATGTCTGGCGTAGTTTAGTTGATGTAAATAAAATAAAAGCAGCACTAAGAAAATTTAAAAAAATAAATTGGCTTTATAGAAACATAGATGATGATTCTATCGACGAATCGTCTAAAAATGTTACACAAGTAGTTAGCAATACTACTTGTAAAATGCTTGAAAAAGCAAATGATCAAGATTTAGAAGGTTTTTCAGCATATACAATTAGAAATCTTGATAGTAAAATTGCAACAGGTTCTGATATCAGTCAATATAAATTAATGAATGTAAAAGAAGCACCTATAGACAATAGGCAAGAGCCTCTTGATTTGTTATGCCTTCCTACTTTATTTCCAACTGGACAATATGAAAGACAAAGCTATCCAGCACAGACTTTATCATTTAGTGAATACATAAAATCAAGAATTTTAATCAAAAATCCCCGATTTCGTAGAAATCATTTTGTTTGCACTATTACGGATTAAAAATGCCTTAAAAACTGGCATATATAATTTATTAAAAACATCAAGGGGCAACGTTGGTCAAACTGTTGCTAAAATAAAAAAAAAATAAATGTGTTAGATGAAGAATTTGAGGGCAATTTAAGTACCATGTTGGCTCCAATACGGGGCACAAATCAATATTGGTTCCATGAGAAAGGTGAAGTCAAAGCAATGATTGCTGAGTATGGTTCACCAACACTTTTCCTTACATTAAGTTGTGCTGAATACGATTCAGCTGATATAGCGCAATATTTAAGAACAGTGAATAATGCAGCACAAACATATACTATTTCTAGATTATGTACTAAGGACCCTGTTTCAGTATCGCGACAATTTTCATACCAATTTAAGGATATCTTTAACATAGTCATTCTCCAGAGAGGTGTTCTTGGCAAAGTAGAGCAATATTATGTTAAAAAAGAATATCAAATGCATGCACTGTATTAAATACAGTGTTATTGCAACACCTGTAAGGGTGTCATGGCTATCCTTTAACTTTGACAAAAGTTGTAGTGTTGTAGTAACACCCCTCTTTCAATAGAACAACACCAAGCTAGATTGATTCAACACCCCAATAGTAAACAACACCCAAATTTGTGACACCCACGAGTGTATGCCAACACCTCAGTTTTAACAGTGATGGAGCGCCTCATTGTCACATCCTCCTATGGCTTGAAAATGCTCCTGTTGTTGGTATTGATTGTCCAGAAGAAGTCTGTTCTTTCATACAAGATAGGGTTACCTGTCATATACCAGATAGTAATACGTTGCCGGATTTAAATTTTTTGGTAACAAAATACCAAATGCACAAGTGCAGCAAATACTGCAAACGAAACATTAAAGTCGGCAAGACCTATGTATCTAGATGCCAATTTGATTTTCCTAGACGAGTACGAGATAGTATTTGCATCTCAATGATGTTAAAAATAGCTTGAAATCATGCAATAAAATATATTATCTTAAACGAAATGAAAGAGAAGTTCGAGTCTACGACTATAATCCTTTACTGTTGAAATTGTGGCGTGCAAATATGGACTTGCAATACATAGCAGAGAGGAGTCTGTCCTTAACAGAGTATGTAACTGGATATGTCACTAAAGCAGAATAGAGTCATGCACAGGACTTATGATATAAAGTCAGCAGCTGTGACAACATATACAGCAGGCTTTGGAAAATCGGACAAAAATTACTTCGAGCTAAAGAAGGACTATATGAATCTAGCGATCTTCTCGGTGAAAGTTTATACATGAAATCAGTAACCGTACAGTACGTTAATGTGTACTTGCCTCATAAGAGGAGCAGAAAAATCAAAAACTATTCATACTTAACTAAAATGGATCGATCTTCTAAAGACATTTTAAATCCTAGTATAATTGAAGACTTTTATCCAACAAGACCAAATAACATAGAAGATGTATCTCTTTACAAATTTGTTGCTAATTACGAATTTGATAAAATTGGAGAAAACGGAGAAAGAGAATGCAAACTTCGATCAAAGCCAGTCCTTCCAAACCATAGGAAATTTAATCCTATGCAAGAAGCGGAGAGACAATTTTTATTACTTGCTAATATTTTTATTTGTGCCTTTTAGAGACGAGAGCACACTCGTTATGGAAAGAGAAACAATGGAAAAAGCTTTTATACATCACAGAGAAGCATCTATACGTGGCATTGAAAATCATTTCAACAAACTACAGAAGTTATTAGAAGCTGAACGTAATTCGAAGAAAATAGTCGATGCAAGAAATAAAGCCAGTTTTACTGAAGAACTTCCTGATAACAAGGAAGATGATGAGCCTCAATTACTGGGTGAAAAAATGGAAGCAGTAGCTGATATTGCTGACATGCACATAAATGTACCTAATTTAACATTAGAGCAAAGAGAAACAATGCTTAATATAGATCAAAAAAGAATTTTTGATAAAATTAGACTCATCTTATAAGTCAAAAAGAACGTGAAGACTCATTAGAGAATGAGTCTTCAAGACTACTCAGATTAGAAAATATCAGACTGCTAAGAATGTTTATTAGCGGTGTAGGTGGTACTGGTAAATCATTTTTAATAGAGGCAATAAAATGCCTAGTGGATGACATAATATTATGCATCCATAAAGTGGTGAAATTATGTGTGCTATAGTAGCACCAACAGGTATAGCCGCATTTAACTGACAATACAAAAATTATTTCAGCTACCAATAGAGCATGAGGGTAAGACAGCTGGATGTTGGGCTTTGAATAAAGAAGCTCAGAAAAGGATAAAAATTACACTTAAAAATTGAAAATTATAATAGTAGACGAGGTATCTATGGTATCCAATCTAAATCTAGCATACTTACACATGCACTTAGAAGAGATATTTGGTACTGATGAATGGTTTGGATCCAAAAATATTTTATTTGTAGGTGACCTCTTACAATTGCCACCAGTTAATGGTAGGCCAGTATTTAAAATATTAGCAACAAACTAGTAAAAATTAGACATGGAGCAGCAAATGCAGTTAACATAAGGAAAGAAACAGTAGAGTATGAAGAACTAACAATCAATGAGCAACAAAAAGGAGACGAAACATATTTAAGATGCTTAATTCTGTTAGGCATGGCTGTCTGACTGATGAAACCATTGATATGCTTAAAGGGTAACTTCAGTGCATTTTTGAGATATTTTTTTTATTTGCTTAATATGATTGCCTAACCATACTAATGATGTGTTCCAACTCCCATTGTCTGAAAAAAATTATTTACTGAGATATGAGCCTTCAAAAATGCACATTTTTCCTTCCTGCCAGGTTACTTCCTGTCGGTGGGTGTGGCTAAACGTGACGTCACGGGAGGGATAGCTGTAGCTAAATCCATTCCTTTATAGGGGGAAATAATCTTTTATTCTCATGGCTTGTCATGTAAT
>NW_003546332.1:32449-45019 GCF_000090795.2 Amphimedon queenslandica | reverse complement strand
GTGTACTTTTCGTGCAGTTTTTTGCTTAGAATTATGAAAACTAATGGTCCTAATTTTTAAAATAGTGCTATTACATGACAAGCCATGAGAATAAGAGATTATTTCCCCCTATAAAGGAATGGATTTAGCTACAGCTATCCCTCCCGTGACGTCATGTTTTGCCACACCCACCGACAGGAAGTAACCTGGCAGAAAGGAAAAATGGGCATTTTTGAAGGCTCATATCTCAGTGAATACAGAGTCGCGTATTTAAGGTTTCAATACAAGAAAAATATAAAGAATTGGAACGTAAAGGAACAAATCCTCCAATTTGCCTAATTTCTAAGGTAGACATCTGCGAAAAAATCAATGAATTAATGATAGAAAGTCTAGAAACTGAGAAAATAGAATTAGCATGTGTTGATGTTGTTGATGAAAGTGGCAGGACAACAAAATTTGACAAAAAACAAGAAAAAAATTAGAGAAACTAAAAGATCAACCAAGCAAAACGGCTGGTTTAGAAACTGTATTGTCTTTAGCAGTAGGCTGTAGAGTAATACTAAGACATAATATTGATGTGACATTAGGATTAGTTAATGGTGCCTTTTGTGCAGTAATGGATATTTTATGCTACACATATATCAATCAAATTTGATATTGATATAACTTGTGACATAGTGAGGGTTTACATCTTAGATTTATGCCATCTAAGAATTTGTACATACATAAGAAACAGTTTCCCCTTATACTTTCTTATGCTATTACTATACATAAATGTCAGGGCCTCTCACTAGATACAGTGATTATTGATTTATCGACTGATGTTTTTGGGGATGGTATGGCATATGTTGCATTGTCTCATGTACACACATTAAATGGATTACATTTATTATCATTTGATTCTCTCTCTGTTAAAGTTAGTAATCCATGCATTAATGACAAGTAAATTTAGGAATGACTTACCTCAAATCAAGAAAAGTAAAGGAAAGAATAGAAAGATTCAAGTGACTGGTATAATTGGTGATGGTGAACCTTGAAGTAAGAATGCCAAGGTGTCTGTAAGTCATGTACAAAGTAATAGTAACAGTACTGTCAGTAGCAATAAACGTAAGAGTACTGCTTAACAAAACTCTAATCACCTCAAAAAGAGCAAAATATGTGACGATAATGCTTTAAAGAAGCTTTGACCCCAAAAAAGAAAAGTTGATATGGACAGTAGTACTGACAATACTGCTTTGGTAGTGCCTTGCTCAAAAAAAGATGATAAATTAATTGTTTTAATTAATTTGAAAGACCTAAAAACCAAATTTAATGTGAAAGATGATGATAGTTGTAGTAGTCTCATTGTATCTATAAAACTCTCAAACATTAAATTTAACCCAAAAGATGATAATACCAAGTGTGTTGTAAAAAATGACCATTGTAGTAGTAGTCTGATTGTATCTATATTTTAAGGACAAGTAATCCAAAAAAGATGATGATGTCATCTTTACTTATGAAGAGCCTCCCAACCCAGATATTGAGGAGACAATGGGATTATGTTTACTACCCTGGTAATGAAGAATTTCAAAGGTGGTGTGAGATTTTAAATCTCAAATTTGTCGCAGCTGCTAGAATCTTACCTGGCAGTCCAACAACACCATTGTCAGATGAGAGTTCCTAATAGTACTCTTGATGTCCCTGGTGATGGGAACTGTTTATTGTATGCCCTTTCATATCTCATTACTGGGTCCATTTCTCAGTATTATGAATTACATAAAGTAATTGTTAGTAATATGCCAAACTTTGAAGAAGAATTGTTTAATAGTACATTAAGTGCAAACAGATATTCTAGCATATCTGATTACATAAATATGTTCAAAATGTATAGAAATTGTGTGTGGGCCACTGACACAAAGATTATTACACTAACTGCAATGTTAGGTATATCCATATATTCATATTCACTTACTCCTACATTTGTTGGCTGGGCTAGATATAAAACCCAAACTTTATATGGTATTCCTTGTGATACTAATACACCTACTTTGTATTTGAAGCACAATTGTACTAATCATTTCCAAGCAGTTAAGTCTATTAATATTTCTTAAGCATTGATTGTTGATGGAAAGTGGGTATGGTGTGAGGTCCATCATCTTTAAAACATCGGTTGTTTAATGTGACTACTATTTCACTGCATGTGCAATGTGAATGATGTGTGAGTGTGTGTGAAAACCAGTGGTGCATATCTACTCAGTATTGCTCAGTATAAAGAGATCTAACTCAATTCAGGAAGTGAGATTAATGAATGTATAACAGTGAATATTGAGTACTTGTTGCTATAATGGACAGGGAGAGGGTGTCAGAGGTTTACTGTTCATTAGAGTTAAGCATTGATTCAAATTTGTGTGACTATCATTTATATAAGACAGAGGGTTCGGAAGGGAGGAAGCTGTCATTATCTTGTTTGTGGCTTGTACTATACTACATGTTTATTACAAACAACAGGTGCTTATGGATCTGGGCGCTGCTGAAAAATTGAAGTCCTGACAAGAAAAATTGAGTAACATTAAAATTTGTTATTATACATGTAGTATTATTCAAGCAGTGATTCAATACCTATAATAAATAATGATCATCATGCATGTTAATGCTGCCATCAATGCTGTGTGCATTACATATATGTAAATGCTTGCCAGCTGATGTTGCACATAATGCTGCCATCAATGCTGTGCGCATTATTAAGTTAATGCTTGCCGGCTGTTGTTGCACATTTGATTAATGCTGCCATCAATGCTGTGCACATATTAAATGCTTGCCAGCTGATGTTGCGCATCTTTTATTGATGATTGTTATAGCATGTGCATGTTCTCATTAACAAAAAGATATTGTTTGCACATTGGAAATTCTTCATGTACACAATGTTATTTTATATTATGCAGGTCACGAAAGTACATGTATCTTAACTGAGGATAGCATTAGTAAGCAATATTGTCTAAAATACATGCATGCACATACATGTATGATCCAATCAGAAACATTTGTAGATGCTACCATTATCATTTTTAGTTAATATGTCACAGTCATACTTTTTACAGGTACTTGCTTGGCTCAAGGACTACAATGTGGTGTTAAAGTTTGATGTGATCGGTAATAATGTTTGTTCACCATTACCGTTTGTACTATTGTTATTATTAGCCTGTCAGTTTACATTGCTTGCTTTTGATATGTTTCTATTACTATGCTTTACAGGTAATTACAGCTGGAAATGATTTGCTGATTCAGCAATACTTTCATTGCTTGATGTTGGAATGTGCAATATAATGAAAGGCAAATCTGGATTTAGATTGTTGTAACTAAATTAATTAATTTCTTTATTAAATGTAACTTAATGTTTTGTTGCAGCTCTTTGATCTGTAGTTGTATCACAATGCAGGAGGCGCCATTTTCCAGCTGCATAGGTTTCGCATTGTCATAGTCATAGCTATAGAATATGTAGTAACATGGAGAGTATTGTGAGATGTCTTATGTATTTTGTTATAGGTTATGATTCTAGGTTACATATTGTACATTCATTTGATTATTATATCATTATAATTATGGCCACAGTAAGTACTTTCTTTACTCAATATAAATGAATGCTTGCCTATGCATCTTTTGTTGTGTGCATACATGTTCTCATTAACAAAACAATTGTTTGCACATTGTAATGTATTCGTGTGGTATATTAATGTGTATTGCTTGCTGTTGATGGTGTTTCTATTTTACTTTGCTTTACAGGTATTTACAGCTGCAAATGACTTAATGATTCAGCAATAAGGTGTAATGTAATACTTTCATAGTTTAGTTAATGTCTAAGGCTATTGTTTAATTTGAATTGTGGTAACGAAATTAATTTCTGTTATAATAATAATCATCGTAACATTGTTTTGTTATAGTTCCTTGATGAGTAGTTGTACGACAATGCAGGAGGCACCAGCTACCAGCTGGATGCATGTATATTTCACATTGTCATCAGTCTTAGCAATGGAATATGTAGTAAGATACATGTAGAATGCTGTGAGATTCTATAGTGTTTTATTGTGTTATAGATTATGATCCAAGGTTATAAATCTCTTTGATGATTAATATTGATTATCTGATTAATAATGATTAGCTGATTAACTATGGCCATGGTAAGTATTTGCTTTACTCATTAATATAATTAAGTAATGTATATCACATGTATTTGTATTGTAGGAATATTAAAGCTCAAGTATTGACTTGTTTTGCGTTATTGAACAAATACTAATTTTAAGCTTTGCTATTATAATTTCTGACTTTGCTTTACGCTTAAAGATATTTGACTTTATGAAAGTTTTTAACTTAAAAAGTTAACTTTTTACATGTACATATAAGTCTAATAAAAAATTATAATTATCAATTAAAAGGATTATCAATTAATAAAATTTCATAAAATTTCATAAAAAGTATGGAAACAAGTATCTAAAAAATTTCTCTTAAATAGAAGAGTAGGGTTGTCAAAAAATAAAAAAACAAGGTGGTTGAGTTCAACCATAATAATAATTAATAGCTCAATTAATAATAATAAAAGTTAATTAATACAAAAATAATTTATTCATAAAAATGATACAAAAATTATTATTATTAAACACAAGTGTTTAATTATGGTTACATATGCTAAGTCAAAATTTCAAAACAAAGTGAGAAGCCAACTCAATGTACAAAGAGAAAGAATGAAACAAACTTAAAACAACATATGCCTAAAAACCACCCCAATGATTATAAGTTTTCGAAGAAAAAGATGGCTTTTAAGCTACAGAAAGCAACTACTAATGCACCGATGGAAACACTGTAACCCAAACATGACTCACATCAATGCTAAGCCAAACCCCCTACTCACAAAAGAGTTCTAAACAAAAGTGAATAACAGAAAAGCTGGCAATTTTTATTGGCTCAGCATCTGTTGCAACAACACTTGTGGAGGACTAGGAGTTTTGTGATTTTCTACATTAAGTGGATCCATGTGATGTAGTTCCTGGTAGATCAGGTATAAGAACGGAACTATTAAAGGCTGTCTTGAAATTGAAATGAAGGAGCTCAAGAGTGCTGAAAAAATTAACCTCCACTGTGACATATGGTGCAAAAGGGAATGACCGAATCATATCTTGGAGTATCAGCCCATTTCTTCGCAAACCACCACAGATATAAAGCAACGTTAGCTGTTACGCATTTTGAAAATCCTCATATTGGAGAGGTTAGAAAAATTGTGACTTATAATCGCAGTAACATACTGAAGGCTTTTAAGGATACCATCAACTACTCTAGTGATGACAATATAACTGACACTGACAGTGACACTGAGTCTGACCAACTAGTAGTAGACCCGCCAGGGTCTTAAGATGTGGGAACAAACTATAACAATCATCATGATCACCAACCAGAAGTCAGTGACACTACTGAAAATGTCATTGAATTTGACCACAATGAAGAAAAGCATAATGATGCTTTTGCTACAGAGGAATATCAAAGCCTCTCATTTTTTTCACACATTATAGCTAATGGTGGCTCAATTTCATGTTGTCTAGGCTAGCAAAGAAGCAATTTTTATTTGCAAGAAATTAGTTTCTCATGGCAAAAAGCTTATTGCAGACTGTCCTAACAGATGGAGGTCTACATACCTCCTTCTGAAATAGTTACTTGCTGTACACACTGATGTCGAAATTGTCATATCGAATTTAGAGTGGGATGGAGCTCAAGCTCGTCATTCACAAGCAACAGAATCAAAAGTAATGTTATTGGAGCCATTTGCTGAATACACAGCATTGTGTGGTGGCAAAGAATACACATCTATATTGTGTGTTGTGCCAGGACTTTTTGAATTAGAGCTCCAGTTAGAAACAATGAAGTCAAAATATGGCCTATGTAGCATAGCAAGCATTATGAAGACTAAACTTAAAAGAGGCTGTAAGAGTTTCTTGGACCCCACAAGCTGTGAATTTAAGCCAATGTTGTATGTTGTAGCCACATCATTGTATTTAAGGTATAGGTCAGCATTGTCTTCTGATCAACTTAAATATGCTTTATCTTTTCTGAAAGGCAAAATTGAACCTCAGGTACCAAGTGTATAGTCTTCAACTGATGATGATGTAATAGCTGCTTCAATGACTTTTGACAGACCTCCATGTAAGCAAGTTAGATTGCTAAGTTATTTTTTGACAGAGAAGGAAGTGCAGAAAGCCCCAGACACTAATGATGATATACAGGAGTATTTTAATTCCAAGCATCCATTACCAGAGAAAGCTGACCCATTGATATTTTGGATAAAAATGAACAGAGATATGCAAGATTAGCTACTCTTGCCAAGACATACTTGTAATACCAGCATCATCAACCCCTATTGAAGCAGTTTTCTCCAAAGCTGGTTATGCTACATGTGGAAGGAGAAATCTACTCTCTGGACAAAACTTAGAAAGAGAAATATTGCTAAAACAAATAAACAATACTATTCATGTCATACCTCCTATTGTTCATATAATTAAATAATATTTTTAAGATAATGTAATAAACTAAAAGGTCTGTAAAATTGTGAAACTAACTAGAACTAACTAAAAGAACATAAGGTAGTTAAAAACTAACTTTCACTAACTAAAAGGAATATTAAGGGCAAATAACTAAATATAACCAGCTAAAATCAAAATGAATATTCAATAACTATTACTAACTAAAAATCTTATAGTTGTAACTAAAATAACACTAGTACATGCACTGACAAAGCTATCATAAGAAGTAAGATTACCATAATTCCTCTAAATATTCGACGCTCTAAATTCAAAAATAAGTAATTATTTCAAAATTTCTACCATAATTCATTCTAAAAATTCGTTTTTAATATTATTGTTCCATGTGGTTCTAATTTCATCACTTACTTAAGTTCAGTATGAGAAAAGGATACTCTGAACAGCCAGGTTAGTATATAGCTGGTTTCATGTATTAATGGATTCCTCCAAATTTGACAAAATAATTTATTTATGAGCTTCATAGCTACTCTCCCCCTAAAAATTCGTTTTTAAAATTACAAATACGAAACTTGATGTAACGAATTTTTAGAGGAAATACGGTAAGCATATTCTATATGTGTATACATTGTATATACCTATGTGTATGGTAAATGAACTCCACCTAATAGTCTTTTTTCTTGTTTGTAATGGGTGGTATCATCATTAGTAGCAGTTAGTACACACATTATTACTTACCATTATTCAATAAGTCATCCTGAAATTTTTCTCTTTTTGTGTCTCTTTCGCAAAATATCATGTACCTTGGATCCATCCCCATGCTTATCACCTTCACCAAAGAGCTCCTCAAGCTCACTGGAACAGCTCTGGTCAATAGTTGTAACAACTTCCCTATTTCTCATCCTAATAATCATCAATGGGCACTTTTGTATGTTCCTGTGTCTGCATTTCATGTTAGCCATTACCATTCTTTTGTTTTGTGACTGTTTGATTTGGCTTTCAGGAACATGTAAGTGAGCTTAGCATGTGAGGATGCTTCCTGACGCATGACTTTTTTCGAAGGACTCTCAGCAGCTGTACAGCGAGATTGATGATCAAGGTCACACTTTAATTAAACATATGATGGGCACCTGACACAATCAGCATCTCTTTGTTAAGCATTTGATGGTTTTGAAAGCTGGAACCACAGACGACAATGTATTGAATCAACATAAAATATTGGCTCACTAGATTTGCAAAGATTTGAGTAAATTGTATCCGTTGAATGTACTGCTTGTACTCCAACTCATCGAAACCTGAAGAGTTTATGATTTCTGGACTTGGCTGAATAATTTTCACAAAGTAACAATACGTTGTTTGTGTTTCTAAGTGTACCTCTCTCGACCTCTCTTCAAACAACGTGAACTATATATTCTGGGCTTCTTATAAAAATTCTGCATCTGGAGACATTGCCAAGTGGGGGATGAAGATAAGGAAATTTGTGTTAAATGAGTGGACACACACCATCCTTAGAATCACATAGACAGACAGTAAATCTTTTAAGAGTAGTTACTGTACAAAAGACAGAGTCAACAACGGCATCTTCTGTATTCTCCTCCTCCATACCACTTTCAAACCGAGTAGAAGCTGCTTCCACAAATATTTCAAGAGTCCTGCTTTCCTCGCATGCCATTTCGATAATAAATATTTAATGGACCACCCCTCAATTAACATCAAATTTATGGCTCTTTAAAGTTCAAAGTCATTAAAACATGAAGTGCTAATCAAGATGACTAAAATTTTCTCTGTATACTACAAAAAAACAGATGTAAACATACGTGCTGTTGTATCACAGTTGGTATGGCCCTTAGACACTCTCCCTAACTTTTTTGTACTCTTGATAGTAAGTAAACTTTGTTGTATAGCAGGAAGATCAAGGAACAGATGAGAGTAGTATGATGAAAGACAGTGATGACAGTGGAACATGTGATGATGATAAATATGAAACAGAATTATGAAATAGTAGTCTGCCATAAGATATGGGTGCTGATGAAGTACGTTCCACGAAACGACTAATTTAACAAGGTAAGCAGTCTGCCTCAAAGTGTGCCGAGTCAGTTAAAAAAGAGAACCCAGAAGATATATTAAAAAAGCTATTCAATGTATGTTGAGAAATATCAACAATGACTTACAAAAAAGGATGCAGGCAATGATTTCTGTCAGCAGTGCCACTGAACTAAAATGTGTACATGATATCAATCAGAAGCAAATTAACAAACACAAAATTCAATCTGTACTGTTGACAGCATTAGTCCCTGCATCTTCACACCCACCTTTTTCCTATACAAATTCATTGACACCTTGGCAAGGACCATTTTACTACTTTTCATCACCTCGACAAATTTGGGAAGGTCTCGTTCCACAACTCAATCAAATTCAGTCATGTCTGAGGCTCTTCAATAAGTTATACACGACCTCCATTCCTGCATGAAACAGTATTGTTAATTGTAAATATACAGACATACCCATGTGACATTTCTGCAAATACTTATTATACAGTGTAACTCTACATAGCAACTTTTTGCACATGAAGGATTTTGGTTGATAATTATTTGTTGATTAAGAATACATGTATCATAATATAATGTAATATACTTCATTGAAGTTTCGTAAACATTTCACTATTGCACCACATGTCTGGAACTATCCGTCCAATTATCTGAGCTGGTTTCGAGACAACTATTGTAAGGTCTGGAAGGTTTAGGCTGAAAAAAATGAAAAGAAAATCTATCATGTAGTTCGTATACATGATGCTAATTGAGTGCTAACCAGTTGCTAAGTATCTCAGTGTTATGGCATGTCTTTCTGCTGAAAATATTATTTTAACTGTCTCATCATGATATTTTGCTTCCTTATAATTGGTGAAACCAAATTTAAAAGACTTTCAAACGACAACACATCCATTCTTAAGAAATTTTTGTACCAGACTTGATCGCATAATCTCAGCTCATTTATTAGGTGAAGGTAAGTTCCATGTTTTGGTCTATTATTAATCCATTCTCTTATCGAAGGTGTTCTTTTTCTTTTCTTCTTCTCATGTTGTTTTATCCACTTCACCAAGGCAATAACAATACACATGGCATCAGTAGTACTCATATCAGCCATTCTTATTAGCATTATAACAAAGTTTATATAAGTTGAGATGAAACAATGTTGCATGTATGTTGTTGAAACACTGATGCATGCAACATGTTGCACAGTTTGCATGCAACTATGTTGCACCATGTATGATAGCCTACCAACCAATTGCAGGGTCATCAGAGTGAATATCAAAATCCGATGTAACACTCAGATTTGTAACTTCTATACAGTTGTATACTATGTGCAATAAATCAACTAGAAGTCCTTTTTGAGCAATCCAATGGATTTAATCCATGTTTGATGGCAAGGTCATGCACAAAAATTTTTAATGTTCAGCCCATCCTTTTAGTTGTTCTAGCTATCAAAGATTCTTAAACATAAATGATTAAATAGTTCCTCCTTTTCCTGACAATGGTCAATACATTTAGATTTTTCCAGTATAAACTGTTCCAAGCATTTGTTTTGCACAGTCACAAACTTAACGAAAAGCTAGTTTCATCATTTATTTCACTTTAGCCAACTATCCAAATCAGTGTAATTCGGAAGGTGAGTGGTCAGGTGTTCGGTCAACTTGGTGCCAAAATTTCCAGTCCACTTTTTGCAACATGTTGCCCAGCATTGCTAAACAAGATCAAAGGTCAGACCACACACAAGTTCCCAGCAACAAATTAAATCAGTGTATATTGGGCTAAATGTAAAATGGCTCAGGTATCTATGACGTATCATGTTGCTAAGAGGTTGTTTCCTTTCCTGTGCCCCATTGTTCCCTCAATGCAATGGAATAGGCATGGGTGTACATTAAGGACCGTAAACAATACTCATTTCAAAGTCAGGGGTTGAAGATCTTTAGTGGGAATGGTTAAATGTAGTTACTCCTGATAGTTGGAATACTTGCCTAAACAAGTTCAAGATAAGTTTGAGGATGACTAGCATGAAGTGAACATAATTGCGAAAAATATAGTATTCATGAATTTATTTGTGGTAAATCCAATAAATAATTATGATAATCATATTGATAATGAAGTAACTACCATCACACTCTGACTCAGATGACAAATTGGCTGCTCATATTATGTGTTCATTGTTATGTACAGCTACATTTAGTGGCTACAACAAAAAGGAATACAAATCGGGCGGTCACTATTTTCAGAGATGTAAATTTGGCTACCCATGCCCTGTAACATCATGAGCAACACTATACCAAAAATCTAAAAACTCTTTAAAAAATAAATGATTTGAAACGCCATAAAGCTGAAACCAGAGTTAATGATTATAAGCCACTGCTGCTACTACAATGGGGAGCAAATATTGATGTCCAATACGTTAATAAAACATCACTTGCTTTAGCAATTTATGTAATTTCTAATGTTACAAAAGCTAGATAAAGCCACATGCAGGACTTGTGGCAGGAAATAAGTGAAACCAAAAGTGTTTTGAGTCAACTGTGGAGCTTTGGCCTCAGGTATATTCGTTCTCGAGAAAGTAGTTTGTATCAAGCAAGTGACATGCTTTTGGGAGAAAATCTTAGTGAAAAATTTGATACTGTATCAACGGATTAATGTTTTAAAGAGGAGGCGTACACTCATCACGAATGCAGAATTACAGGCTCTAGCTGAAAATGATCCATCAACTCACAATATCTATTGCAACAACGTATGTGATACATATTATCATCAGAGACCAGCACGTCTTAATGACATGTGCCTTAATGATTTTGCAGCCCACATCGATTTTCATTACAAAAACAAATTAAGAATGAGAAGTTTCAGAACATTAAGAAAGCCACGTCTTTCTAATCATTGGTTATATGACCCAAGAAAGGAACAGAAATACCATTCTCTAATACTCCTTTTTGTACCCTTTAGAGATGAGCCTTTCCTCATAGCAGATGATGAAACTGCAGAAAAGGCACTTGATCACTTATAGCATCCAATGACAGTGCTTCTTTTCATCATAAAAACTGCAACAAATGTTGCAATGTAGAAATCTCAATGCAGAAATAGATGAAACAAGAGATGATTGTCAGGTCCAGCCAGATGACGATGTAGGACCTGCTGCTTGCGGTAAAGCAATCTTTGCTATGCAAGATTTTGCAAATCTTAATATTGATACTGGTCTCAGTCTTGATAAACGTTATGCTATGCTAAATGCTGATCAAAGGCTTGTTTTTGACAGCATAAAAAGGCATTTAATTTATCAAAGGAATGATGAAAAGCAAAATATTCATGTCATAAGATGAGACCACTAAGCATGTTTGTTAGTGGTGTTGGAGGAACAGGAAAGTCAATTTTAATAGCTGCTGTCAAAGCACTTGTGGACACTCTCTGGGAAACTGAAGACATTATGTGTGCAATTGCTGCTCCCTTTGGCTTAGCTGTACTGAATGTGGAAGGAGTAACTATGCACAGACTGTTTTAATTACCAACAAGTAAGTAAAAAAATTACTATTAAATAAGAAAAAGGAGGGTTGTCAAAAAATAAAAGAAACAAGGGGGTTGAGTTCAAACATAATAATAATTCATAGTTCAATTAATAATAATAAACGTTAATTATTAAAAAATAATTTATTCATAAAAATAATACAAAAATTTCAAACCCTACTTTGCAGAAAATGATAATAGGCAGACTACATTATAAATAAATAATTATATCTTTGTATCTATTGATTGCTCTACTGCATTACTATGATGTAAATTTAATATCGTGATAAATATAAATATGACTTCGGCTAGTATTGATTGAATAAATTACTATCATCACAATTTAAAAATATAAATTATAGATAATTATTTGGCTATTAAAATTTTTAATTATTGTGATTTGTTGAAATATTAATGCATAATCTTGTTAGGAATTTTAATTGGACTTGCCACACTTGTGTAGGCTGGAACTAAGCATTTTTTTCATTCTTTCATTTAAATTTGTCACTTTAAAGGACACTTCATAAAACTCTGCAAAGTAGGGTTGAAATTTC
>NW_003546332.1:26620-32097 GCF_000090795.2 Amphimedon queenslandica | reverse complement strand
TTTATGAATAAATTACTTTTTATTAATTAAAGTTTATTATTATTAATTGAACTATTAATTATTATTATGTTTGAACTCAACCCCCTTGTTTCTATTTTTTTTTGACAACACTACTTTTTTTTATTTAATAGAAATTTTTTTAATTTACTTATTTCCATACATTTCATAAAATTATTTGTATTAATTATTAATAATTCTTTTTATTGATAATAATAAATTTTACATTCATTTATAGGTTTAAAAGTTTATTAGTTCATTATTGGAAGAAAAGAATTTTTGAAATAAAAGCCATTAGAGCCATAAAAACAATTTTATAATTACTATTTTAAAAATTTGAATCATTAATTATTATTTATAAGTAGGCTAATTATTATTCATTACTGAGACTTCAAAACCTATTGAAGTTCTTTAATTTTTTTCTCATTACAAATTTAAATCCGCTCTCGGGAATATCTTACCTCTCTCTCTCTCACTCACTCATTCTTTCTCTCTCTTGCAGGAAAGTTTATTTTTGCATGAAGTTAGTTTGCAAACTTGTAGCTATAGCTACCTCATTTATATTTTTGTAGGAATATGGATGTTCCTGCACCAGTAGGTGATGGTCACAAAGGTCCTGCTCCACCACTACCACCAGTTGCAGCCGGTGGAGGTCATGGAGGTCCTCCACCACCAGGAAATGTTGCTGGTGGTCATGGTCCTCCTCCACCACCACCAGTCACACCGGTTGTAGCTGGTGGCCATGGAGGTCCTCCACCACCACCACCAGTTCCGGCACCTGCAGGCCATGGAGGTCCTCCACCACCACCGCCAGTTGCTAGTGGTCTTGAAAGTCCACCACCACCAGTTGCTGGTGGTGGTGGAAGCGCACCACCACCACCATTGGCTGGTGGTTTTGGAGGTGCTGCACTACCTCATGCACCTGTAGCCATAGGTGCTTTGCAGCAGCAGAGGCTGCTCGCCCTGAGGCAACTCAGGAGCCTCAATAGGCAAATCATAAGGTTTTTATTATATATATAATCTATTTCCATTTTAGTACATGAACTTACCCAGAGGACCAAGAAGCCATGGCGCTGGCAGGGGCAGAAGGGGTAGAGGAAACATTACCAAAAACTATAACTTTTATTAACTTAAAATTTTATTATAAATAGTATGTTAAAAACAAAAAGGTCAGTTATTTTACAGCGCAAAAAGCAAAATCTAAAATACAATAGTATAATGTTCAAAATGATGAATTGCTCAGCAAGGCAAAATGCTTTAATACTTTAGATTCCATCTTCCTACAATAATAGATACATACATGTTAATAATACATCATTTATACTACTTACTGTGGCCATAGTTAATGACATAACCATTAAAAGAATATAGATGTAACCTTGAAACATTACCTATAACAAAATACATAAGACACTTTGTAATCACACAATATGCAATCTTGCTACATAATCCATTGCTAAGACGACAATTATGTGAAACTAATAAGGCTAAAAACTGTTGCCTCCTGCAGTGTGATAAACTAATGATCAAAACTTACAACAAAAAATTTAGTTACATGTAATAAAGAAATTAATTTAGTTACAAGAATCTAAAACCAGAATAGCCTTTAATTACATTGCAGTAATTGCACATTCCAATATCAAGTAAAAGTATTGCTGAATCATCAAATCCTTTCCAGCTGTCAATACCTGTAGAGCATAGTAACATAAACACATCATAGGCAAGCAATGTAAACACACGGGCTAATAATAACAGTAGTACAAACAGTAATGGTGAACAAACTTTATTACCAATCACATGGAACTTTTGTATTACTTGTAACTCCATTATACAACAAACTATAAAAGGATGAAATTCATGCATGATAATCATCAAACACTACAAGCACAATAAATGCATCAATAATCCACTACATGTACACTATTCTAAACATATACATGTATGTATGCATGATATTCCTTCTGTTTGTCACAAACATACATTACAAACCACCAACAAGATACAGGGGCTCACATAGAGGAACATTCCCTTCACCTTTGAGTCTCATTCTAAGTCTGACCTCACTCTTTAGCACGACATTGTAGTCTTTGTGCCAAGTAAGTACATGTACCTGTATAAATTATGAATTTGACATACATGTACTAACTAATAATGATAATGGTAGCATCTACAATGTTTCTGATTGGATGATACATATATGTGCATGCATGTATTTTAGACATACACGTAATATTGCTTACTAATGCTATCCTCAGTTAAGATACTTGCATGACCTGCTTAATAAATAATAACATTCTGTACATGAAGAATTTCCAATGTGCAAACAATATTTTTTTGTTAAAGAGAACATGCACGTGTTACAACAATCATCAATAAAAGATGCGCAACATCAGCTGGCAAGCATTTATTATGCGCACAGCATTGATGGCAGCATTATGCGCAACATCAGCTGGCAAGCATTTAGATATATGTAATGCACACAGCATTGATGGCAGCATTAACATGCATGATGATCATTATTTATTATATGTACAGAGTCACTGCTTGAATAATACTACATGTATAATAACGAATTTTAATGTTACTCAAAAATTTTTTTTCTTAGGCTTAAAAATTTTTTAGCAGAGCCCAGATCCATAAGTACTTGTTATTTGTAATAAACATGTAGTACAAGCCACAAACAAGATCCAGATTTGATAATGACAGCTTCCTCCCTTCCTAACCCTCTGTCCTACATAAATAATAGTCACACAAATTTGAATCAATGCTTAAGTCTAATGAACTGTAAACCTCTTTCACACCCTCTCCCTTTCCATTATAGTAACAAGTAATCAATATTTACCATCATTTGTTATACCTTGATTAATCTCACTTCCTAAATGCAGTTAGATCTTTTCATACTGAGCAATACTGGGTGGATATGCACCAATGGTTTTCAGACACTCACACATCACTCACATTGCACATGCAGTGAAATACAAGTCACATTAAACAATGTTTTGAAGATGATGAACCTCCCATACACCATACCCACTTCAATCAACAATCAATGCTTAAGAAATATTAATAGATTTAACTGCTTGGAAATGATTAGTACCAACATGCTTCAAATACAAAGCAGGTGTATTAGTATCACAAGGAATGCCATATGATTTCTGGGTACCATATCTAGCCCTGCCAACAAAAGTAGGAGTAAGTGAATATGAATATATGGTTGTACCTAATATTGCAGATAATGTAATAATCTCTGTCTCAGTAGCCCACACAATTTCTATACATTTTGGACTTATTTATGTAATCATATATGCTTGAATATCTGGTTGCACTTAACGTACTATTAAACAATTCTTCAAAGTTTGGCATATTACTAACAATTGCTTTATGTAATTCGTATTGCTTAGAAATTGACCCAGTAATGAGATATGAAAGGGCATAAAATAAACAGTTCCCATCACCAAGGACATCAAGAGTACGATTAGGAATTCTTTCATCTGACAATGGTGTTATTGGACTGCCAGGTAAGATTCTAGCAGCTGTGACAAACTTAAGTTTTAAAATCTCACACCACCTTCCTTGAAATTCTTCATTACCCGGGTAGTAAACATAATCCCTTTGTCTCCTCACAATATCAGGGTTGGGAGGCTCTTCATAAGTAAAGATGACATCATCTTTTTTGGATTACATTATATACAGTAATAGCATAAGAAAGTATAAGGGGAAACTGTTTCCTATGTATTTACAAATTCTTTGATAGCATAAATCTAGATGTCACCCTT
Organism: Amphimedon queenslandica; assembly: GCF_000090795.2. Lineage (NCBI taxonomy): Eukaryota > Metazoa > Porifera > Demospongiae > Haplosclerida > Niphatidae > Amphimedon > Amphimedon queenslandica. The sequence goes on along the minus strand of NW_003546332.1, from coordinate 28,324 downwards.
TCTATGTCACAAGGTACATCAATATGATCAAATTTAATTGATATATGTGTAGCATAAATAGCCATTACTGTACCAAAGACACCATTAACTAATTCTAATGTCACATCAATATTATGTCTTAGCATTACTCTACAGCCTACTGCTATAGACAATACAGTTTCTAAACCAGCCACTTTGCTTGGTTGATCTTTTAGTTTCTCTATTTTTTTTTCTTGTTTTTTGTCAAATTTTGCTGTGCTGCCGCTTTCATCCACAACATCAACACATGCTAATTCTATTTTCTCAGTTTCTAGACTTTCTAACATTAATTCATTAATTTTTTGGCAGGTTTCTACTTTAGAAAATGGGCAAATTGGAGGATTTGTTCCTTTACTTTCAATTTTCTTATATTTTTCTTGTATTGAAACTTTAAATACGCGACTCTTAAGCATATGAATAGTTTCATTAGTCATGCAGCCATGCCTAACAAAATCAAGCATCTTAAAGGAAGTTTCGTCTCCTTCTTGTCGCTCATTGATTGTTAGTTCATTATATTCTACTGTTTCTTTCCATATGTTAACTGCATTTGCTGCTCCAAGTCTAGTTTTTACTAGCTTGTTGCTAAATTTATTAAATGCTGGCCTACCATTAACTGGTGGCAATTGTAAGAGGTCACCTACAAATAAAATATTTTTAGATCCAAACCATTCATCATCACCAAATATATCTTCTAAGCGCATGTGTAAGTATGCTAGATTTAGATTGGATACCATAGATACCTTGTCTACTATTATAATTTTTAAATTTTAAAGTCATTTTTATTCTTTTCTGAGCTTCTTTATTCAAAGCCCAATATCTAGCTGTCATTCCCTCATGCTCTCTGGTAGCTGAAATAATCTATGTATTGTTAGTCTGCATACATTAAATGCAGCTGTACCTGTTGGTGCTACTAGAGCACACATAATTTCACTACTTTTTGGATGCCATATATCATCCACTAGATATTTTATTGCCTCTATTAAAAACGATTTACCACTTCCACCCACACCACTATTAAACATCCATAGCGGTTTGATATTATTTAATCTAAGTAGTTTTGAAGACACTTTCTCTAACAAGTCTTCAAGTTCTTTTTGACTTATAAGATGCTTCTTAATTTTATCAAAAATTATTTTTTGATCTACATTAAGCATTGTCTCTCTTTGCTCTAATGTTAAATTAGGTACATTTATATGCATGTCAGCAATACTTCTATTATTTCACCCAGTATTTGAGGCTCATCATCTTCCTTGTTATCAGGAAGGTCTTCAGTGAGACCGGCTTTATTTCTTGCATCGACTATTTCCTTCCAATTACGTTCAGCTTCTAACAATTTCTGTAGTTTGTTGAAATGAGCTTCAATGCCACGGATAGATGCTTCTCTGTGACGCATAAAAGCTTCTTCCATTGTGTCTCCTTCCATTATGAGTGTGCTCTCATCTCTAAAGGCCAGAAATAAAAATATTAGCGAGTAATAAAAATTGTTTTTTTCTGCTTCTTTCATAGGATTAAATTACCTATGGCTTGGAAGGACTGGCTTTGATCGAGGTTTGTATTCTCTTCACCATTTGTCCCTATTTTATCAATTTTGTAATTAGCAACAAATTTGTGAGATACATCTTCCATGTTATTTGGTCTTGTTGGATAAAAGTCTTCAATTATGCTATGATTAAAGATGTCTTTTGA
>NW_003546332.1:23812-26136 GCF_000090795.2 Amphimedon queenslandica | reverse complement strand
TGATTTACTTTTCTTAAATATTGGGCTATATCAGCTGAATTGTATTCAACACAACTTTATGTAAGGAAAAGTGTTGGTGAGCCATACTCAGCAATCATAGTTTTGACCTCACCTTTCACACGGAACCAATATTGATTTGTGCCCCGTATTGGAGCCAGCAAGGTACTCAAATCACCCTCAAATTCTTCATCTAAAACATTAATTTTTCTAATATTTCAGCAACAGTTTGACAAACGTTGTCCCTTGATGTTTTTAATAAATTATGTATGCTAGTTTTTAAGGCTTTGTTAATTTTTAATCCATAATAGTGCAGACAATATGAATGATTTCTACAAAATCGGGAATCTTTCTTTAAAAGTCTAGATTTTATGTATTCACTAAATGATAAAGTCCTTGCTGGATAGCTTTGTCTGGTGTGATGCTCTCCATATTGTCCAGTTGGAAATAAAGTAGGAAAGCATAACAATTCCAGATGCTCTTGCCTATTGTCAATAGGTGTTTCTTTTACATTCATTTATTTATATTGACTAATATCAGAACCCGTTACAATTTTAATATCAAGATTTCTAATCGTATATGCCAAAAGGCCTTCTAATTATTGATCATTTGCTTTTTCAAGCATTTTACAAGTAGTATTGCTGACTACTTGTATAACATTTTTTGACGATTCATCAACTGAATCATTGTCTACGTTTCAATAAAGCCAATTTATTGCTTTTAATTTTCTTAATACTGGTTTTATTTTATTTACGTCAAGTATACTACGCCAGACATTATTTGATTAAGTAGGTTGACCATTAATAATAATATAAAGTTCTGGATTAGGCAAATGATTAGAATCTATACCAACCTCATTTAAAGTTTCCATGGTTTTTTCTAATGGAAGGGGTAAATAAAACAGCACCTTTAAGGGCCTTTAAAGAATTATATGTAGGCACTTTTAAGGTGCGTGTGCCTAGTCTAACAATTGTCTGAAAACACTTGGCCCTCTGTATTAACTGGCAACTTAAAGGATCCAAATTTTCTAACTCTTTGGGTAGTGGTTCACACTTTAACCCATTGAGCACACAATGTGCTGGAACTTCATTGTTCCTAATAATTGGTTTACAATGATTACAAATATACATAACTTTATTTAATGCCATAGGATCATTCTCTCTAGTGTCATCTATTAGGATATTCCAAACATCGCTATCTAAATTTCTAGCTTCAGTGACAGACTTTTTTCTTAACAGCCTCTCACTGCTACAACATGCATTAACAGCCTGATCAGTCAAAGCTTTGTTAAATTCATCAATAGCATCTGAATACTGAAAATAAAGTACAGTATCTAAGTTTGGTATACTAAATGGGTCATCTTCTGCGCCATCCTTTATAGCGTAATACACATTATCAAATTCAGTCTCATCGGCTTCATTAATTTTTAAATTTATCAATTGTGCTATGTTGCCATCAGCAAGGGAAGAATCAATAATATCTATTGTTAAATGGGCATTTCTAGCAACATAAAAGTGTCTTAAAAGGCGTCTCAACAAGGGATAATGAACAAAAGTAGTGCGTAAAATATGCAGCATGCTTTTACTATCAGTATCATTACCACTAAACACAATAGGATGGCCTATCTGTTCACAAACTATTTCTGAATACTTAAAATATTTTTCAACATTATTTTCATCCTTTTTAACAATTATCGTTACATTTGGATTATGACAGAAATCATTTTCATGCTCTTGATTTATTTCTTCGACATGCAGGGATCTTGTCATATAATGATTATTAGGACAACTATCACATGCATCTAAATGCTTCCTCAATTCCTTAATGGGTTCATCAAAATATCGTCTAACTTCAATTATAGCACTAACATCACTTTCTAATAAAGGCTTGCACCTGTCTGTACAGTGCCATTTGAGGGCAGGCTTTCTCTTATTAGTATGCATTCTATTATTACCAAAATTGTCATCTTCAGAGTCACTATCATCATTACATTCTTCTACTCTATCAATACATGATACATCAACACTCCCTGCTACATCACAGATGCCATTTGTATCAACAGGGATTGCAATTGAACTATCTAATTGGCTATCAGAATTATCATTTGGATACAAATAGGCTGATTCATAAAAATAAAACTCACTATTTTTTGTGTGCTATTGCTCACCAAAATCACTAAAACTATTCAATTTCAATTTCCTAATGCTATTTGAGGCATGTATCAATATGCCTACTTTGTGGGATCTGTTTTTCAAAACTGATTCTAACAATAAACTTGAGGCAGCATTACATTTTTACATTTACTGTCATATGATGTGTCTCAAAAT
>NW_003546332.1:22441-23598 GCF_000090795.2 Amphimedon queenslandica | reverse complement strand
ATGATGTGTTCTCAAAATCTATACCTTTCATACTTGATGGTAATAAATTATTAACTATTTCGGGGCTGTAATATAATGCTTCAATAATTTTAGTAAAAAAATAGTACTTTGCTTCACTATTTGGTGCAGGTAGTGAGTAATTAGAACGCAATCTATATAATATTTGACCATAATTACGATCATAATAATCTTTATTTAGCCATCTCTTATTTTCCTTCTTTAGTGCCATTTTTAATTTATCCATTACATTATCAGAAAATTTATATCTCAGAAATTTATCTTTCGTAGCATGTAATATTGCGTCTCTATTCTGATAATACCGTTTTAAGGAGTTTTGTTTTTGAAGGCCCGGATTTTGTTGATAACGTTTTTTAGACATTTTTTTATTCAGGGGGTTTTGGGAATACATTTTTTGCGAATACTCTAATGATTTCATACTTTTTATTTTTGTTTTTGTAGTACCAATTTTCACATTTTTGCAATATATAACCTGAGTTTAATGCATGAAACTGCTTTGAATAAGCAAGCTTATATTTTTTACTGATTTTATAAGCAATTCTTGCTTTGCTTTTGACCCTGTTACACTGCCTTATATAGTATGCTCTGGCATTTGATCTATTCTTATCTATGAAATCTTCCATTTGCTTTCTATTATTATAATTTTTTTGCATTTCTTTTTTTAGTTTATTCCCACTTAAATTGCTTCTCCATTTTTGCTTCCTTTTTGTACAATTATCACCACCAAAATCACTCCTAACACTGAAACTAGAACTAAGTACATATACCATAACACCAAGTATGCAGGATGTACTTATTATCATTATAAACTCTGCTGCTACTTATCATTGTATAACACTTATTTCAATTTTTGCAGTACTAAGAAGAATACAATGCAGTAGTTCAAAAGCAGCTGACTAAATGAACTTGAGTAGCCAATATTGAGCAGCCGTAACCTTAATTTCACTCTAATCTAAAAAAGAATCTTAAATTTAATGGTTGAATTAAGGTACTTTTGGATGAAATTTTAATATTTTTTTAATTGATGCCATTTTATGGGAAATAAAAAGTTGTACACCTTGTGCTATTTTTAAATTTTTACCATACACTGTATATAAGTTATAGATCATTGAACTTTAAATATAACAAAAAATATTCCT
>NW_003546332.1:17408-19704 GCF_000090795.2 Amphimedon queenslandica | reverse complement strand
GCTGCAGATGACTACTAGCTATTGATGCAATCATGAAGCTTCGTTGTCCAACATGTACCAGCCATCAAAGCAAACTATGTTTTGCAAGGCCTAACTTGCAGCATTGAATGATTTTGCATACCAAAAGGAACATATAGCATATGATTAAAGAAATAAATGCGTCATTTATGCCATTTCAGTAACAGATTTGCAATGATAGTGAATAGAATGTTACATTAAAATGACACCTAGTGATTCAATCATAAGGCTTTTGGGACACAACTGGATGGTACAGATCAGGTCGAAGATACAAGAATGTGTCAGTGAGACACTGTTAGAAAAGTTACATTACGCAAGTGGACTACCAGTGTGATACAGAAAGTGGAAGCCATTGCACAAGTCAGTGAATGCAAGTTTATTTTCAATTATTTTATAAATTTTAAAGGTAAAAAGGTCCACATGTAGAGTGTCATCATTATTGTCGCTCATTAGACAATTTGCTGTAATTTGTAAAGAAATGAAAAAAAGAGATAAAAGCACATACTCTGCTCAAAACCAATAAGACATTCACATTGTTTGTATAACAGGAGTAACAAATACATATCGTATTGCTACAAGTATGTGAGGCCAGAAAATGACAAACAAGGAACGACAAATTAGAAAATCAATTGAGTTGTGAATATTTATTCTAAAATACTACAAATACTAATTGCATAAAAATGGATTACCTATGACAATTATGTAAAAACTTCAGTTTTTTTGTGTAACAGTCAGGATCACTTCCAATGCTACATGTAACTACTGTATCCGGTTACATTGCAAAGCAAAATGAAGCAGGATTTATTTTAAGCCACACGTGATTTGGAGACAGATATATCTAATCATAGTATTGTTATATGTACCTCAGACACTTGCCTAAAGGTGAGGTAGAGTGACAAACAAAAGAAACAAAACAATATATCATATTATATTCATTCAATATTCAATGCATCACTGCAGACTCATCATGCAGCTGAGCTGTTAAGAACTTTTAAATAATTATAGCATTGAAATATTTTTATTAATTTTTTAAAAGAGCGGGAAATTTTTAAATCTTTTCTGCTGGTACAAGTACTTTAGCTAATTATTCATGTAACCCAGCCAGTGTTTGTAAGTACTATATCAGAAGTAAAATTTGAGCCAGCTACATGTACTTGTGCTGTAGGTAGAAACACAAAAAAAATTTTTTAATAGAATGAAACTCCTGTAAGGGTCAATAGGGCTTGCCATGTGTTCTGAATAAATTATTAAAGCTCATTACACAATTTGGTGGAGAAATAGAAAAATATACAAAAATACACAAATGTTGCTTATTAGCCTTTATCTCTAAAATACAATTGTGCATTTGAGTGGCTCAGCAGGTGCAATGCTGAACGTGAGAAAAAGGCTTTCAATTTTAAGCACATTACATGGTTAAGAGGACAAAAAAAATTCATATTTATGTGATGGTAGAAGAATGACAAAAAATAAACAAAAAATGATAAACACTTTATAGTTGGTTTCAGTTGAGAAGAAACCACCACCACCCCTTATAACCTTTTTGTCACTAATGCTAGCAAATTGAAATTTGGTGTAGCTGCATAACAGGTTCTTCCAAAAATCCTTACCAATTTTTGAGTTTCTAGGTACTCAGAAAGGTTGTAAACGGGTTCTTCCGCATTAGATTAAAGGAGCCGCCATGACGAATCTTGTGCATCACTCTGATGAATATCATTTGCATCTCATTACATTTAGTCAAAAAAATGTTTTTTATTCTAAAATAAAACATAATCTATCAAGCTCTCTAGACATACTAATATTGAACTAGGAGCTTTCTCTTGAGGATAATTCTTGCTATATCACTCCACAGCCTACTCAATCTTAATTGTGCTTCATTGCCAGTACACTCGTTGATTCAGCCGTATTCCGAGCTCTATACCAGCTAAAGACGGGCACCAAAAACAAGAAAAGGATGGAGGTAGCAGCAACCACTGTAGAGTTACAATAGATAGTAAAGTAAGTTAAAAGAGAAGAATTGCTCGAAGAATGATAAAGCTTGTAGATCCCAGCCATGTTTGGGCGGGGCTACACGTGACGTTTTAATGACAAAAATATCCGTTTCTTCTCAACTGAAACCGACCATAACTGTTTTTAAAACACTTTTGCTAAATAAATAGAGAAAAAGCCAGTTGCGTTTTACAACAGTTCTAACAAGCAATACAAAGAGTAATTGTATAAAAAGGAGATCTATGGCAGCTATAGAAAAACCTATGATGTTTTTGTAGCCATAGTAACTATG
>NW_003546332.1:0-17343 GCF_000090795.2 Amphimedon queenslandica | reverse complement strand
CAAAATAAATTGAAGCAGGACGATTTTTTCCACAAATGTACTTTGGCCAATACTAATAGATGTGTTTACTCAAAGTATTGGTACATTCAGCTGAGGTACAGTGACAATTAAAAGTACCAAAACTGCAAACTGACTTAGCTGATGAAATGTTAAAGCTTATTTTTGATATTAAGAGATTTTATTTATTTAAAAGTCTGGAAAATGTTGAAGTCCTTTACATCCCAGTTACTCTTTAACTGCCTCTTTCTGGCAGTTAAGTAAGCTCGACATTTGTGTAGGTACCAAGTCCAGCCAATTCAAAAGCATTAAAAAGCAGTACTTCAACATGCTACAAGTTCAGTACGTACAAGCACAAAAAGGTTGACCCATAGATGTAAAGTCAATACCAATCAACCGCCAAGTTGAATAACAACTTGGAGAAAAGAATCATCTTGATTTCGTAGGCAAAATAAATTCTGAAAGGCCATGAATAAAATAAAGAATGCAAAAAGAGATATATTTTGAAGCAAATGTTATATTGTTGCTCTCACTATCACTTCATTACATGTGTATCTAGGCTGCAGATGACTCCAGCTATGAAAACTAGCCATCAAAACAAACTGTTGTATTTACGAAAGATAATGGCCACTCCGAAATTTCAGTAATATATGACTTATCACACAAAGAGAAACAAACTACATATGATTAAGGAAAAAAAAGAGTTACTACTGCCCTTCGCAGCAAACAATTCTAAATAGGAAGTAACATTAAATGTTGCCTAGTGAATCAAACGTAAGGCATTTGCTACGTAAACAGATGCTACAGATCAGATAATGCAGACACTGATACAAAGGTTGCATTCATCACGCAAGTGGATTAGAGGCGTGGTGGACTTATGCAAAAGTGGTAGCCATTATACAATGTATGTTAGTCCATGCAGGCTAATTTTTAAGTTCAAAAAGGCCTGCCCAGGTGTTTCTGACTGTATTACTGTGGCTCATTAAAATGAAAAATATAAGAAAATATACTAAAAATGCTAGTGAACCAGAAGCACATACTCTACTCAATGCCAAAAAGACAACTACCCACATATGCTGTATGTAGAAACGCAGTTTTTTAATGCAACAAAATTTATTTTGAGAATCAAAAGGGCCTGCCAAAGTGTTTCTGACCGTATTTTGTGGCTCATAACACAATTTGCCTTAATGTATAAAGAAATAGAAAAGTAAATAAAAATAAGGTACAGAGTTATCAGCCTTAATCCTGTATGCCCATGGCTCAGCAGGCACACTGATAAATGACAATAAAAGATATTCAATTTTATCCATACTCTATGGTTAAGAATACCAAAAATTCATATGAATGGCAATGTGAGGGCATAAGAAAAATAAAATTAAAAAAAAGAATTATTAACAGCTTAAATGTTTAAAATGATTGTAATTGAAATCACTTACTAAAAGTTTTTGTGGTTCGTTTTGGCAACACTTCTAACAACTACTACAAATAGTAATTGTATGAAAATGGAGTTATATCAATGGCAACTACGTAAACAAGTCAGAATCTTTGTGTAGCCATTGCAACCATGTTATTCTTTGCAAGCATCAACAATTTTTATATACAAGTAACTACTGTAACCATGCAGTTACAATGCAAAACATAAAGAAGCAGAACTAATTTTAACACTTTTTGGCCATTACTTATAGATGTGTCTATGCAAAACAAAAAGAAGCAGAACTAGTTTCAAGGCTTTTTGGCCATTACTGATAGATGTGTCTATATACACATCAGTAATGGCCAAAAAACCATCATTAAGTTCATACAGCATTGATTCATACACTTCAGACTATTACCTAAAGCTGAGGTAGAGTGACAGGCAAAAGTACCAACATAATGTATCATATTACATTTATTGAATTTTCATCACTGCGGACTTATTATTCAGGTGAGCTGTTCATGCAACCACATTTTAAATACATTTTTTCAAATAAAAGGTTTATTCAATTCATAATAACTTAGTAATCCTTAGCACAAAAAACTTGACCCAAAATATGTCAGTCACTATGAAGCATTAAGTTGAACAAAAGGTCAAGAAACAGAACAATCTTGATTCTGTGCTTGATCCAAAAATTATGATTTATATATGAATATAAAAAGTATAACATACTGAAAAGTCTAAATCCATTTATACTCACCACAAATGTAAAGTTACTAAGAGTGAGTTATGCAATGAAGCTACTATTACAGTAGCCATTGATAAAATCTGGAAGCTCTGATGTCCAACATGTAACATGTATGAGTCATCAAAGCAAACTATAGCATTCACCTGCCATCCCTAATTTGCAGCAATAAACGACATTGTCACACGGAAAGGAACACACTACATGTGAGAAAAGAAATAAAATTGTCAATAATGCCTTTTTCAGTAGAAGAGAGTGAAGGTTGGTAAATAGCAAGTAATAATTAATATGTCACCAAGTGTTGATGATACTAATATGTCACCAAGTGTTGATGGTACAGATGAGGTTGAAAAAACAAAAAATGTGTAATAAAGACACAGGTAGAAAAGGTTAAATTCCAGATGAAAGGTGGAGGACACATTTCAATGTGGCAGCCATTGTTTCATTTTCATTTATTGGACTCCCCACGCTTGCGTACGTAGATACTAAGCATTTGGGTTGTAATTCTGTCCACACAGTTTATTTGATTTGTGAAAAATTTATCGTTTGGTCTGAGCAGTCTCGAGCTATACTTCTCCTTTTAGCAACACATAAAGTTGCTTTCTTTCATCGACTTACGCATTTGTAGCATCTAGCAGTACCAAAAGCCGTAAACTGCTAAACCAAGCGACCTCTCTCCAAGTGAGAGCTTGTGTTTCACTCTACAGGGCCGAGACTTGCTTTAGAGGTACAAAATCCCATCTAACAAAAAAAAACCATTTTGTCCTAACTTCGCTGATTTTGAGTTACAGTTGCTCAAAGTTTGTGATTTCGCCTATTTCAAAATTTTTCAGGTGGCACTAGGGAAACCAGGAGCAACCAAACTCTATCAGTCGCTTTTAACCCTTTACTTACGAGTAACGTATTTTTACGTAAAACAATAATTAGTAATAATTACGATATACGTATAAATATGTAGCTAGGGACACGGTCTCCTTATCTCCTCTGCTTGTTGTTGCAGCGGTTAGATAAGCTTGTTCTACTTTAAATACAAAGTTTATTTAGTGACAAAATGGCTGTTAGAAGCTTTAGTGCGGAGGAGGTCCTTGAAAGTGTCACTAATGATACTAATGACTTCTTTTTTGATGGGTCTGATGATAATTAGGCTTCGACGATACATCTGATGATGAGTGAGCTATCATGAAATTTACATGTTCCTTTACTGCTTGCACAGTCATTATACAGGTCCAGATCGTGTGGAGAGTGCAACTGAGGAGGAAGATATGGATGGAATTGAAGATATAATAATATATTTTTAGTACTCAATGGTCTTGGAGTGACTTGTTACAGCCAGTACGTTTCAACGACTTCAATCAAGAAGTAGGTCCTGCGGTAACCTTACCTTCATCACCTCTCCAAGTTTTTCGTCTTTGCTTCACATCTACCATCCTACAGCTAATAGTCAATGAAACCAACCGCTATGCACTGCTCTGCCTAGGTCAAGAAAAGTATCAAATGTGTGATCCAGTGAATGAAGAAGATATCCTAGCATACTTTGGAAATATGATTGTGATGGGGTTGATCAAGTTACCAGCTATTGCCGATTATTGGAGTACTGATCCCCTATTCCACTGTAGCATCATATCGGAGAGTATGACTCGAGATAGATTCTTCCACATTCATCGCTTTATCCACTTTGTTGACAACATTGCCCTACCACCACCTACTGATTCAAGTTATGATCGTCTATGTAAAGTCCATCAATTTTTGACACTGAAGAGCGGTTTGTTTCTCTGTATTGACCTCACTGTCAATGTGCTGTTGATGAAGCTATGATCAAATACAAAGGGTGCTCATCACTAAAACAGTACATGCCTATGAAACCAGTGAAGAGAGGTATATAAGTGTGGGCAAGAGCTGACAGTACTAATGGGTACATCTCTAGATTCCAGGTCTACACTGGAAAGGAAACTTCCTCTGAAACTGGATTGGGTAGCCGTGTTGTCAAAGACCTTACTTTTGATATCCATCATAAAAACCATCAAGTATTCTGTTACAACTTCTTTTCAAGCTTCCAGCTGTTCTCTAATCTCTTACAAAAGGGCATCTATGCATGTGGAATAAGGTCTAACCGTAGAGGTTTTTCTCCAGAACTAGCTCCACTTTTAAGGGACTCTCTCAAAGAGGTGATAGTATTACCGTGCAAAGTCAGAAAAATCATCAGCTAACTGTATCTGTGTGGCAAGACACCAAACCTGTAACTGTTTCATCAACATTTTGCCAAAATTTACCTCTAGGTTCAGTATCCTGTAAACTCAGGAATGGACAGCATATGGTTGTTCCATGCCATGAAGCCATTACACAATATAACTGCTACATGGGAGGTATTGATCGTAATGACCAGCTTCGACAGTACTATCACGTCCGCCTCAAATGTAGAAAGCACTACAAATACAACTTATGGATGCTATTTGATATTACCATTACTAACTCCTACATTATCTCATCTAATGTAGTTCCCTGTAGCAATATAAAAGATTACAGGACAATACTTGCAAAAGCTTTGCTTCAAGGTTACTGTTCAAGAAAAAAAAGGGGATGAAAGCCATCTATCTCAAAGTCGTTTCAGTCTGAGCACTGTCCATTGAAAGGTGATGGCAAGCAACACCCTTGTGAATACTGCAAAAGTTATGGCATAAGAAAGGACATAACTTGGCACTGTCAAGACTGTAATGCTTACTTGTGTCACAGAGGTGATGCAGAGAGAGACTGCTTTCTTCTCTTCCATAAAAAGTACTGTTAGTGTGTTATCTAGTAGCAAGTAGTATAGTGTGTGTGTCTAGTGAGGTGTGTATAATTAGTTGCATAAAGTGTAACATTTATAAGTTGTATAATAATTATATAAAACCTAACATAACATCTTGTAAATACAATAATACTTGATATTCAAAATAACTTACCACTTACCACAAAATAACTTACTGGAGACAATAATGTTTACCTATTTCATAAATCCTACTTGATTCAGTCCACGAATTATTCTATTTCTGTGGCTCTGAGCTTCTTTGTATCTTTACACGGCAGTATAACGAACTTTATGAAGACGTATCTTTACACGGCAGTATAATGAACTTTATGAAGACATATGAAGCCTTTTTACTTATTCTACCAAGTAAGAAGGACAGACAATAATTTCTCAAGATGCCTACCTGGTTTTTCTTGTTTCTTCGTCATAAAACTAATTGTGTGGCCAGACAAAGACTATGAGAAGTCCCTTGGAAATGGATAAGCCTAAAGTTATACAAACTCAGGAGACTTTACTTGCTAAAGCACCATTACTTGAGTCTTTACTCCATCTTTGCTCAAATAAAGCGAGGTGGAGGAGTTTAATTCCTTAGCAACCAGCATAGCAACAATGGCATCTATGTAGTTCTTTGAGTGGTAGTAGTCTTTATGCTTGTAGCGCCTTCTCTATTGTCCAGATCTTCCATATATCAATGAATAGCACCACATTGGTAATCTTGCTGTAAGTGACTTGAAACTTATTGCCAAGCTTTATGGGATGTTTGTCCTTCTATTGCAAAAGTTTCTTGTGAAACAAGTGGCCTGAATCTAATGAGTGTCAAGCAGAAAGGAATTCTGCATTGTTTCAAGTGTTTCAATCATGGCAAAGCAAAAATGCAACAATCAAGGTATTCTAGAAGGTAAGAGATACATGTTGCTAAACATAGGCCACTAAAATTAATTTTTAGTGCAAATTAATTTTGTACGGGGGTGATACTGCTACAATTAATATCCGGTATTAAAGGGTTAAATATCTAGGAAAATTCTTTGTGCCAATTCCTTTGTTGAACAGAGCTTCAGATGCTAAAATTAATTTCAGCTCTTCTTTCTCCTACCCTATGCCATGATTGATTTAGCTAGTTGTTCACCACACCCATAGCTTATTTCAATTATCATAGCTACACAGTCAATAATAATTAATTCAAATTTCTTAAAATATCACAGTACAAGTAACATATATTACTCAGGTGAATTCCAGCAGGCAAGTCCATTGCACTATAGTGCTTCATTTCTTAAGTTTTTTGGTCGAAAGGGTCTGCCCAAGTGTTACTGATTGTATTAATGTGATTCATTACACAAAATAATAAAGTTGCTCATCAGCCTGTACCTGTAATATATTTGCATGCACAAGGACATACTCTGCTCAAAGCCAGATAACAATTTGTGACCATAATTGACAAAAGGTACCTTATGGCGGATAGAAAAATTGGTCTTTATAGCCTAAAAGATCCAACTTCCTGAGCTCCATTTATCATAAAATTACTCCAGAGGATGCAAAAAGGTACTATGTAGCTTATAGAAACAATTTTTGACTAACAGAGCACTCACAGGTCAATATTTTTCATTTTAAAGATGAATTTTAATATCCGCCATAAGGTACCTTTTGTCAATTATGGTCACATTTTACTGCACAGTAACTAAGCAGGTGAGCTGCTCATGTACATGTAAAATATTTTTCCTATTAATTTTATTTCAAGTAACTTATTACTGTTGGAAAATGTCCTTTGAATCTCAGTCACTCTATCTTCTTCTAGTTGTCCAATAACACCTTCTAGTTGTCCAAGTACATTGTATCTCTGCAGGTTGTCTAAGTACAACTGTTAGTCATCAACGCACCTTTGCCAGTTCTTTGTTTTCTTCAAAAAATATTCTTGAAATGTATAACAGAAATGATAAGTACGTAACTGATATTTCAGTTTAGGGAATACTCATTGGCCTGGTGGAAAAGCTCTCATGCTCATTTAATGCAGTCGTTCATAAAAAAATCATGTATATCATACTTCTGCAAAAGCAGTATTTACTGAAGGTTGACAATTGAATCTTGCCTCAGAAAACATAGGCACAAATTGAGATTGATTGGAGTCCTGAATAATTACTGGTACTAATAGTTCCTTAATACAACACCTCTGAAGGAGCTCTAAATGGTAAATCTTTTGGAAATTAAGAAGCCTGAAGAATGTATACTCTTTTCTTTTTAAATATGGCAAAAATGCAAAGCAGTTGTCACATGTATGATCAACAGTGCTTTCTAATGTTACTATGTCACAATTCAGTCCTTCTATATCAAAGCATTAAAAGTAACAGTAAATGTGCAGGATCTAGAAACACAAAAACACTACATATCTCAATACAACAAAATTCCTGTTGAGAGAGGAGAGATATCCTTAGCACAAAAACCTTGACACAAATAATGAAAGTCAGTATCAATCAACTACCAAGTATAACAGCTAACGGAAAGGCACTACTTTTATTTGTTTGATCAAAAGATTAGCATTCTTAAATAGGAGAAATAGATGCACGAATGTAATGATGACAGTCAAAAGAGAGTTAAGCAACTGTTATATTGAGCTACAGATCACCAGAAGATAATGATGGTATTGCTTTGCTATCCAATATGTATGAACCATCTAAGTATAGTCCGAAATTTGGCCCATGCCTAAAGTTCAGCATTGAATGACTTATCACGTCACAAGGAACATATGACATACAGGTATAAGGTTAAGAAATAAATACATCATTACAACTGCATTTTTAGTAGCAGATTAAATTTCATAGTGTTTTAAATGTAACGTGTTTGGTATAAAAATTTATGATACAGATAAGGATGAAGAAACAAGAGCGTGTAATAAAGACAATGGTAGAAAAGTTACAATGCAGAAGTGCACAAGAGGACTGGTAGAGGCCATTTCCACATTTGGCAACAGTTGCACAAGTCCATCCAAGTTCGTTTTACAAATTTTTTGAACTTGACAGGTCAAAAAGATATGCTCAAGAGTTTGTGACCATATACTTTGCATTAATAGATAAAGCAATGGGAACGATACAAAAAGTTACTCGTCAGCCATTACCCCAAACTATTTGCATTGCTTAGCAGGCGCAAGAACATACTTCCTTAATGCCAAAGATATTTTCTGTTCACCAAAAGTTTATGCGTAAAATGAAAAAAAACTTTTCATAATATTGCTATAAGAGTGCAGAAGAACGACAAAAAAAGCAAAAGAAACATAAACGGTAACTGTTTCCAATTATAACAATTACAACAAATGAAGTTTTGAAGTTTGTTCTTTCATAAAGGAACCGATCAGCTAGTGTGTACTGGAAACACTTTTGAAACCACTAGCAATAGTAGTAAAAAGTTACATCTGGGTTAAGTGTGTGAAGAATTCTGTAACCATTGTAACAATTTTATTATGTGTAATGATCAACAGCATAAATTTGAAACCAGTTAAAATGTAAAACAAATGGCAGCAAGACCCATATTAAGCCACACATGCAAATGAGCCACATATGCAACATACACTAACTATACCCTCAGTCTCACAAGAAGCAAATATTGATTTCTTTAAGGGACATTTGGCAGTTACTGGTGCATGTGTCTATTTACTTATGCTGAGGTAGACAATCAAAAGTATAAAAATATACCAATTGAAAATAATTTGGCACAATGCCATATATCAGTGTAGACGTATTATGCAGCTAAGCTAATATAGATATTTGTTTCACACAAGGATTTAGCAAACCAAATACTACTGGTTATCACTGTACCCCTGCAATTGTGTAAGTACAGAGTTTTGCATGAAGAACAGTGAAAGCAACACTCTAGCATTCTGAACCTCCAATATGTAGAACACAAAAGGGGATATAACAAAATCCATTTCAGTGACAGTAAAAAATTTTTAGCCCGACAAGCTTCACACAAAATGTGAAAGTCACTTTCAATCAACTGCAAAGTGAGCAATACCTTAGGGAACGAATGATATTGTAGTTTGCATTTAATCCAAGATAAATTGGATGCTGGAAGGGTTAAATTTAGTTATTGTCACAACAAACATAATCTATCTATGAGTGAAAAAAAGAGAGTTACACAATTAAGCAACTGTTATACATGTAGTTGCTCTCACTATAGCTTTATCAAAAAGGATCACTATAAGCTAATGATGGAATTCAGAAGCTTTTTGTCCAATATGTAGCAGCTTTTCCTGCTAAGACTAAATTACAGCATTGAATGACTTATTTTCACTGAAAAAGAAATAAATGCTTCATTAAATGCCATTTTGGCAGCAAATTGTCACGGTTAGTAAGAAGGAAGTAATTTTTAACTGTCACCTAGTCTTTCAAATTGAAGGCCATTGGTACACAAATGGACTGAACAAATGAGGTGAAAAAAGGATGTGTAAATAGACACTGGTAGAAATACAATTTGACTTTTACCAACAATGCATGTTCAGATGAAAATGTTTTCATATATTATTCAACGTCAAATTATGAATAGTGTGACAGTTATAAATTTCTTATAAAATCAGTTGAGTTGTGAATGTTTTACTAAAGGCCAGTTGGTATTGGCAACACTTACAAGGGTACTATCAATAATAGTTGTATGAAAAAGGAGCTACATGAATTGAAATTTTGTAAAAAAACCACTGTATACACAACACAATCTACATTGTGAAATGAATTGAAACAAAACTCATATTAAGCCACACATGTACTTTGGCCATTACTGATAGATGTGTCTACATATAGCATTGTTACATGCACTTTACACTATTGCCTAAAGCTGGGGTAGAGTGACAATCAAGAGTACAAAAATAATACATACAATATGACCTTTATTGTTGTTTTCATCATTACACTGCAGACTGATTATGCACCTCAGCTGATAAGGTACTTTTAAAATATTTTTGTCATTCAAAGTTGTTTCTCATGTTAAGGCATTCATGTACTTTGGCCATTACTGATAGATGTGTCTACATAGAGCATTGTTACATGCACTTCACACTATTGCCTAAAGCTGGGGTAGAGTGACAATCAAGACTACAAAAATAATACATACAATATGACCTTTATTGTTGTTTTCATTATATCAGTTCAGACTGATTATGCAGCTCAGCTGTTAAGGCACTTTTAAAATATTTTTGTCATTAAAAATTTTGTCAATTAATTAGTTTAAAGCGTTGGAAATTTAAAATCTCAGTTAATCTCTTTCTGCCTCTTCCAGTTGTCCAAATACCTCTGCTGCCTGTTTACGCACCTCTGCCAGTTGTGTAATTATGCTTGCATGTTGTACAATTACCACTGCGATTTGTTGAAGTACCTCCTGTAGTTTAAGTACCCCAACTTGTTGTCCTTGTTTATCTGTATGTTGTATATGTACAACTGCTGGTCGTCAAGATACCTTTGCAAGTTTCATAAATAATGTAGAATGCATAATAGATAAGAGTTTAAATAGATAAGTACATAATGAATATCAAAGTTTTGGGGAAAAATCATTGGTATGCTTTAATGCAGTCATTTATAAAATACAATCATTTATAAAAGAAGAATCAAGAACACCATATTCCTCCAAAAACAGTAGTTCCCGAAGGTGGACGATTGGATCTTGCCTGGAAATAAATTGGCATAAATTAAGCTTCATTGGAGTCCAGAATCATACTGGTCACAACCTAATGAAGCTCTTCGGATGGCAGAAGCCTGTCAACTGTGTTCCTCAAACAATAAAATATGACAAAAGAGCAAAGCACTAGTCACATTTAAGAGCAACAGTGCTTTCTGACATTACCATGTCACTTTTTACCCCTGCTATATTAAAGGCATTAAAAGTAACACTACATGAGCAGTATAGTAACAGAGAATATTTGATTTCTTAATAGAACAAAAGTTCTTTTGAGGGGCACTAGCAATCAATTATGAAGTTGAACAAGAGCTTAGGGAGGGGAATTATCTACACTTCTATTTGATCCAATAATTATGATTCTTGCAATCAAGGGTGTAGGGAGAAAAAAAGGAAGGGGTAGGGTATGGATAGAAGAGGGCGCGCGGAGCATGCCGCCGATTTTGCCATGCCCACTTTACGCCCGCAAAATGGGCGTGTTCACGCAATATAAAGTTTAATTTACTCTAATATCTATGGTTCTCACAACTGCTTCACACTCAGACTCAGATGAGGACTCAGGCAAGACTCAAGGTAGCAGCACAATCAACAAAGTCATCATTCACAAGATCATCATCTTCAATCTCCTCATGCTCAACTTCAGTACAAATAGTCTATATGGCTGGGGTTGACTACTAATATACTCAACTAAATTTTGCATAAAAAATCACAAAGCTTTTGTTTCTTTGCAGCTGACATTGTGATGGCTTCCTTAAAGTTAACTTTTTATAATTTTATTAAGCTAGCTAATTAATTAAGTTAATTATGTAAAGACTCCACCTTAATAAATTATAATAATTGTGCTAAAATGGGTGTTTTTCTTTTCTTTCTCCTGTCTCTGTTTGCCTGTGTCAAAAGTGACTGAGTGAGTAACTGCCAGTTGAGACAGCTACCCTAAACTTCTATAATCTTTGATCATAAGTGACTAAGGCAGAAACTCAATATAGGTAAACTACTAAACTTCAATTCTGACTTCTGAACTTCAGGGTAGGCTATAGCCTACCCTAGCCTTATGCTAGCTACGCCCTTGCTTACAATGATGAGTGCGATTTAAGGAACTGTGACAGTTGCTTTCATAATAGCCCTACTATAACTTGGCTTGTGGATCACTATAAGATAATGATAGAATCTGAAACCTTTGTAGCGCAATGTACGAGCCATTGAAGCAAACTGTAGCATTATCCAAAAAAAGGGGCACAAAACAACATACAAGTAAAGTAATAAATGTATTACTGCCTTTTTCAGTAGCAGATTCTAAAGTTTGTGAATAGCAAGTAATTTTAAAATTGCACTAAGTGTTCTAAACGTGAAGTGTTTGTTACAAAACTTGAAGGTTCAGATAATGATGAAGAAACAACAGCGTGTAATAAAGACCATCATTGTAAAAAGGTGACATTGCAGAAGTGGACAAGAACAGTGGTGAAGGACATTTTTAAACTTGGCAGCCATTGTACAAATCAGTCATTTTCAATTTCATTTTCATTTCTTTTTTCAACCTGACAGGTCAAAAGGAAGTGCCCAAGTGTTATTAACTATTGCTCCTTACACAAATTGCCTTTATAGGTAGACAAATAAATAAGCTTATGAAAAGATACAAAAAGCTCCCTGTCAGCCTTTCCCTTGAAATATTTGCATTGCTTAGCAGGCAAAGGCACATACTTAGTTTAATGCTGTAGACATTTTCACTTTTACCCAAACTTTATGCCTCAGAAGAGAAACAAGTTTTTATCTGATTGCTATGTAAAAAATGACAAAAATCACTTTCAGTAATATTTTATTAGACACATTTGACTACGATACGAAGGTTGACAACTATGTATTGGATATAGTGGAGAGTGAGTACTGTCATCATGAAAGAAACTTTGTTTCAAGGGAGTTTTACATGCTAGCTGAAGCTGCATGTATCTCTTATAGTATGTCTCCACCTGACACATTTCAATCTGCTTATGACTTGTTTTTAAAATCTTTGATACATAACAATTATGTAGCTAATTGTGATTGAGTAAATAAGAGAAAGATGATTTATATCCATAGCAAATGTTAAATGATAACAGTGATGTCAATAATGAGACTAAATAATGTAAATGTCAGTGAAGAGTCCATAGCCAAGTACAAGTTGACTCTAGCAAAACATTGATAGCCAAATAATAAGTAACATACTCAAATGAACTTACAGAGGGCATGATGAGGATATAATTCCAGAAGATGTGGAAGTAGGTTGTGATTCATATGTAAACCGTATCCACTGTCACAGTCAGGACATAATAATTGTGGTTCTTGGTGACACTCCACATTTCCATTTGGTAAAATAAAATTTTTACCTTGCACATAAGTACGAAAGGTCTTGCGACATTCACAGGTGCTAACTTTAGGCAGAGTGTAACATGTACAAATATAGATAAGTATATGTATACATAATACGCAAAGTACCCTGTTCATATACACGGTCTCCTTTCACTCTTTCATTGTATGATCTCTTTGGCTCTGGTTCAGTGTTATCCTCTTCATCTTGTTCATCACCAAAAATAAGTTCTTCTGAGGTGTCCTACACAAAGAACAAGTAAATAATACACAATATTAAATATAATACTTACTACTTCCATGTCATAAACAATATAGAGTTTGTGCCACCTAGGATGATAACAATTGTCTGAATAGTAATTAGCTAATTGCCATTGGACTTATCCACATGAATAGTTTACCTAGCAGAATCAGCTAGGTTCATTTTGGTTGAATCAGTTTCTTAAGTTCCTTGGCTGAAGACAATATATCACCAAAAGAAGGAGTTCTGCCTTTTGAGGATTAGGCTGTGGAATTGTGCAACTTTTAACCCATTTGCACAATTAAGAGCTATAATGCATACCCCTAATATAATCATAAATTAAATCTAAACTTAGACAACATTCATCAACAATTCAATTTTAGAGTCATCTTTCTAGGATCAATCCCGCTCTTTTTTGGCAGTGGCTTGGCATTTTTAATATTGTAGATTCAAGCAAGTTCTTTAATAGCAGTTCTTACTGCTTTAGCTGCACATACATTTATAAATAAATAAGCAATGATTAAAAAGGAAAAACAAAACAATTTATGCCAGTTCCATCAAAAGCCCGCATACTAACCTTGCTGTACTGATTGTGAAGAAGATACCGAGGAAAATGGTGATGGCGATCGCAACTTATGGCTGGGTGTTGGTCTCTCCGTTGCTCCCTATATATTAAAACACAATAAGCACCTCTCAAGGCCAGTAAACTACCCACTTCATCATCACAAGCATGTCACATACCGATGTTTTATCATGCCACGGGCAAAACAATAAAGTGTGCTGTCCTATCTTAATCCTCTTGTTAAGGCTTGTAAAATGGTCCAATTCCGGTGATATGTATCAAGCGTCAGAATCTGTTCATCTTTCAATATTTCAGTCGTAGTGAAAGAAATATTAGCTTCCAAAACAGGTCATGAAAAGCCTTTTCCATGTTGCTTTATAAGCGCCACGTGCTAAACTGACACGCCCATCAATTACTCCACCTTTTCTCTGCCCCCTTTTCTAACATAAGTGTGATTTGTGAATGAGTAAAGGAGAACACGAATGTAAATCTCAACGGGAATGTTACTTTTGGCTCCTGTAAATATCAAAGACACACTCAAGCACCCTACTTCTGCAGTATGTAGAAAAACAAACATATAATTTGGTAATACATTACTCCTCTTCATTGGCAGAGAAAAGTTAAGCATAAGAAGCTTTACATAAAACATGTTCAAGCACTCTTTAGGTATTTATAAAAAGGTTTTTCCTACCAAGTGAACAAGAGCTTACAGAAAAGAATGATATGGTATTTTGCATTTCATCCTAAGATTATGTTTCTTACATAACGTTTACATAAGCTTTGTTGTCCTCTACGTATCAGCTTTTCATGTAAATTGCAGCAATGAATGACTAATCACTCTACAAAAATTAAATGTGTCATAAAATGTGTTTTAGGCAGCAGATTGTCAAGGTTAGTAAAAAGGAAGTTATTTTAAAATATAACGTTATCTGTCAAATGTAAGGCTGTTAGTACACAAATTAACTGAACAGATGAGGTCAAAAAGGAATGTGTATTGCAGACACAGGTAGAAAGCTTAAATTCCAGAAGTGAATCAGAGGAGTGGTGGAAGACATGTTAACATGTCACATGCAAATTTATTTTAATTTTGTTTTTGAAAATGACAGGTCAAAAGAGCCTGCCCAAGTGTTACTGACTGTATTATTAATAGGTAGAGAATCGAATAAAATTAAAAAAAGATAAAACAAGTTGCACATTAGCTGCTATAACCATTAACAGTCACAAGCACAATCTCTGCTCAAGACATTTTCACTTTTACCTAAATTTTATGCCTAAGAGACAAAGTAAGTTTGCTATGTGATGGCAGAAAGATGACAAAAAATTTTAAAAATTACGAAGAGTGTAACTGTTTAGAAAGAAAATAATTAAAATCAATTGAGTTGTGAAAGCATTTACTGATTAAATAAACCAAAAGGCCATTAAGCCACCACCAATAGTAATGCATTAAAATGGGCTTACATCAATGGTAAGTATGTAAATAACACTTAATTGTAATGAGCAACAGCATAAGTTTAACTAAATATTGTAACCAGTAACAATTCAAAACAAATTCAAGCGGATACTGAACCTGAAATCAAGGAAATATCAACGTCTCAAAAGTAATTTTGCCATTACTTATGTATGTGTCTACTGATATCTTTGTTGTTACATCCACCTTCAACTTTTGCCTAAGCTGAGGTAGACAATCAAAAGTACCAAAGTAAGGAATCATACAACATTTATTGAAAATTGAATACTGATTATACAGCTGAACTGTTCAAACACTTTTTTGATCATTTTCTTACTAAAAGTTTTGAAAATGAATTCGTTTAAAAGTGTTACACATGCTTAAGTCCACTAAATCTCAGTTACTCTCTATCTCCTTCCAGTTGTCCCAATATCTCTGCTGCTGGTTGAAGTACCCGAAATAGGTGTATAATTATCCCTGCAGATTTAGAAGTACCACCACCAGCTGTCTATATACATGTACCTCTTCCAATTGTTTAAGTATCACTGCAAGTTTTTAAGTACATGTACCTCTGCTGGTTGTCCAAGTACAACTGCTGATTTTCAAGGTAGATCTGACAGATCTATGGTATATTTCAATTAATATTTTGAAAACGCATAACAGATATGAGTTATAGTAAGTGTAAATAACTAAAATCAGTACCAGTCAGTAAAACTGGAGAATTGGCATGATTACTCACTGTCATCATTGGCATGTGCAATGTCAGGCCAATGGGGCTCAAAATCAAGACTTTCCACTTGTCAATACACTTTATTTTGAGCCTGGACAAGTAAAATATCTCTCTAGCTTGTCAGAGGACAAGTAACTGCAAGCTTATCTGCCGTTTTGAAAATGACCACAACCAAAAAATAAGCCACATGCATGGCACATGCACATTACAAGCAGTCAAGAACATGTGGATGTCATACAAATCATGAGTTTGTTTAAGCATGGCTTTACTAGCAAGTCAGAGAATTTAAGGAAGAGACCCTTGCCTGATGGTGATGGAAATGAAATTACATTTAAAAGTAAAGACTAGTCCTCTGCAGAAGAAGAATGGACTGAATGAAGTCGGAGAGACTTACATGAATGATAAAGCTGCCAGAACATTCATAAGTTACACAGCTGATATGATGATTGAAGATTAAAAGAGGAAATAAATAATTCTCCATTCATAAGCCTCATATCAGATTCATCAAGAGATTGTTCAAGTGTTGAGGAAGAAATTGTCTACATTAGGTATATGGTATGAGGAGTACCAGTTGTGAATTTCATGGGTCTTCCATGATTTGAAAGTGGCAAGGCTCCAGATACACATTGCAGTATTTTGGAAAGTGCAATGAGAGTCGGCCTTGCAAGTAACAATTTCAAAACGCCTTGTTGGATTTGGCACATATGGACAGAGTGTGATGATGGGCTGTCACAATGGTGTTGCAATACTATTAATAAGGCTTGGCTCCACAGGTTAATTAAGTGCATTGTGTTGCTCATGCACATGATATAGCTCTTTGTGATGGCATCAAAGCAATATCTTTCACGATAGCTTTTAAACAACACTTAAATCTGTTGATTGCTTTCATCACAAGTCACTAAAATTGCTACATGTTCTTTGCATTTAGCTGATACAGTAGATTGCATGAAACTTGACCTATCATTGTTTCTTGAAGTCATGTGATAGGTCACGTGATTAACAAAATGGATCCTAAAGTGGCAGCTTTGTTACAACTCTTGGGAGGAATTCCTAACGTTACAATAACTCAGAGTGGCAATTCTTTGATAGCTGCTAACAATCCGATTAACACTTTAACTTCCGCCAATAATCCAGCTCCTGCAGCTCCCTTTCAGGCTCGGTCTGCCGTCAGGCCACAGGCCGCTGAGGTGGCTAGAGCTAGTCAGCACCAGGCCAGCCACACTTCAGGCTCACAGTCACAGCTATCGTGTGCTAGTAGATCAACCGGCACTGCCACCACTCCAACACAATTGTCAAAGAGCTGCCCCAAATTGGTGAGTCATCATACAGTACATGATGATATGAAAGATTAAGTTCAGCCCACTGGCTTATAGTTTTGTGCATTGATGGTATAGATTGTTAGTGATTACTTTGCTTTTATAGGATGAGTATTC